>NW_027507789.1:223805848-223885848 GCF_037356315.1 Lithobates pipiens
AATAACAGTCGCTGTGTGCATGCTCTTGTATATCTGTATGACGTTTACGTTTCAGCGTTTGCACCTCTGATGCCTTTTATACCAGAGTGCTGTCACTTTATTGCTATGTCTAAACCAAGTGTGCTTCTTATTTTTCTTTATTGGCTGGAGACACATTTGTACTTTAAATTGTTGCAAAGGTTTACAAAATGGTTATATTCTAACATATTAGAAGTCTTTTGGGTTCTCTTTCTTGGGTATAGTCACTAAAATGATACAGAGCAATAGATGGCCAGGAAAATATTTTCTATACTATATGGCCAAAAGTATGAGGACACTTGACCATCACACCTACACTATACGGCCAAAAGTAGGGCACCTGACCATCACATCAATCTACATTATATGGCCAAAAGTAGAAGGACACCTGACCATCACACCTACACTATATGGCCCAAAGTATGAGACGCCTTACCATCGCACCTACATTATATGGCCAAAAGTAGGACACCTGACCATCGCACCTACATTATATGGGCAAAAGTAGGACACCTGACCATCACACCTACACTATATGGCCAAAAGTAGAAGGAAATCTGACCATCAAACCTACATTATATGGCCAAAAGTAGGACACCTGACCTTCACACCTACACTGTATGGCCAAAAGTATGAGACATCTTACCATCGCACCTACACTGTATGGCCAAAAGTATGAAGATACTTGACCATCAAACCTACACTATATGGCCAAAAGTAGGACACCTGACCATCACACTATATGGCCAAAAGTATGAGAGATTACCATCTCACCTACACTGTATGGCCAAAAGTATGAAAACACTTGACCATCACACCTACACTATATGGCCAAAAGTATGAGGAAGCCTGACCATCACACCTACACTATATGACCAAAAGTATGAGGTAACCTGACCATCACACCTACACTATATGGCCAATAAATAGAACACGTGACCATCATATCTACACTATATGGCCAAAAGTAGAAGGACACCTGACCATCAAACCTACATTATATGGCCAAAAGTAGAAGGACACCTTACCATCAAACCTACATTATATGGCCAAAAGTAGGAGGACACCTGACCATCACACCTACACTATATGGCCAAAGATAGGACACCTGACCTGCACACCTATACTATATGGCCAAAAGTAGAAGGACACCTGACCATCACACCTACACTATATGGCCCAAAGTATGAGACGCCTTACCATCGCACCTACATTATATGGCCAAAAGTAGGACACCTGACCATCGCACCTACATTATATGGGCAAAAGTAGGACACCTGACCATCACACCTACATTATATGGCCAAAAGAAGAAGGAAATCTGACCATCAAACCTACATTATATGGCCAAAAGTAGGACACCTGACCTTCACACCTACACTGTATGGCCAAAAGTATGAGACATCTTACCATCGCACCTACACTGTATGGCCAAAAGTATGAAGATACTTGACCATCAAACCTACACTATATGGCCAAAAGTAGGACACCTGACCATCACACTATATGGCCAAAAGTATGAGAGATTACCATCTCACCTACACTGTATGGCCAAAAGTATGAAAACACTTGACCATCACACCTACACTATATGGCCAAAAGTATGAGGAAGCCTGACCATCACACCTACACTATATGGCCAAAAGTATGAGGAAGCCTGACCATCACACCTACACTATATGGCCAAAAGTATGAGGTAACCTGACCATCACACCTACACTATATGGCCAATAAATAGAACACGTGACCATCATATCTACACTATATGGCCAAAAGTAGGACACCTGACCATCAAACCTACATTATATGGCCAAAAGTAGGACACCTGACCATCACACCTACACTATATGGCCAAAGATAGGACACCTGACCTGCACACCTATACTATATGGCCAAAAGTATGAGGAAACCTCACCATCACACCTACACTATATGGCCAAAAGTATGAAGAAACCTGACCATCACACCTACGCTATATGGCCAAAAGTATGAGGACACCTGACCATCACACCTACACTTTGCCCATATAGTATATGAGGACACTTGACCATCACACCTACACAATATAACCAAAAATACGAGGACACCTGACCATCACACCTACATGGGGGGGGCGTGCATGATTAGAGGTGCTTCTCCATTATCAGTGGCCCTGCCCACGTCTTTTAAAAAAAACAAAGTTATGTCAAAAGAGAACATTAATGGCGTAGATTCTATTGCTTTTTCACATTTTATTTGAAACAGTTCATCTTTATTACTAATATAGACCATATTTCAGACTTTTATTATCAAATGTTTATAGCGAAGTTACTGTATTTTCACCCTACATGCTTGTCGATTTGTCGCCTTGTATTGCATTTTGCTGTCGTTGAATGCTGAAAGTCACTACCCAGCACACCTGGTGCAGAAACCTCTCTGCCGCTCGATAACGCATTGCTCTCTCTCACCAACAGACCATCCCTGTGGTAGTGAGTCAGAACGCCGGGACTGTGGCCGTGAGGGCGGGCGTCCAATACGTGCAGACCACCGTGCCGGTACAAGTGAGGAGAGTGTGAAAGACGGTACCAGGATGAAAACAAAAAACAAAACAAACGGCACCCTGAGAGCAGCATTAATGGAGTCTGATGAAGAAGAAAAAAAACACTACATTGCCTGTGGACCTTAACGAGGACCTAACACCCTACCGGAGCGGGCTCGCCTTTTTCTGTACATAGTGTACAATTTGTGGATGTGATTAAGATTAGAGTACCGCCATTTTTTTATATTTCTATTCACTTTAACTTATGAACTTGTCTCCGGAGTGACAACCATGCCACCAAACCCCCCCCCCGCCCCCTCCCACAACCCCTCATTCGGTCATGGGGCATGCACTTCTTATCCCAAGTTCAGGAATTATAGACCTTCCAAGCTGGGGATGAACGGAGCGTTTTGGTGTACAAAAAAAGACTACATAGAACCGTTTACATTTACCTCTCATTGAATTCCCAACAACAAATATTATATTATATAGAAGAACTGCAAAAAAAAAAGAAAAACAATATTGAATAAAAACACGGCCACTGGGGAAAAAAAAAACGAACTGTTCAGTCAAAATGAAATCTCCTTTTCTTCGTGAGGATTGACCGCGACAGAGAAAATAGAGCAGCATTAAAATCTAAAGACCACAAACAATTGATACAGATGGCAGAAAAATTTTGAATTTTTTTTTTTTAATTCTGCACATGAATTGAACGTTTACAAAACGACAAAAAAAAAAAAAAAAGAGCGTAAGAAGCTGTGTAGTTAAACTTTATACGTCTGTAAAATGCAAAAACGCGCGGCTCGGTCGATGTATGTATATGCGACAGTTCACTGTAAGATAGCATTCCAGCACAGTTTGTTGTACATTTTTAGTCCAGTCAGTTCTCACTGTTGTTCATAAAAAAAATAAAACAAGACAAGATGTACAGTACCACAACAAATAACGCCAATTATCACAGACGAGAGAAGCAGATCCGCCGTCGGTTGTATGGAGGAGTGTGGAGAACGGGGGTCTGTCTGGCCTTCCTGGTGAAACAGAATTGGTTTTAGCATATGGAAGTATTTTTTCACATTTTTTTTTTTTTTCCTTTGTATAAAGTTTGTATTAAATCAAAAAAAAAAAATCATTTCCTTTTGAATATTTGGTTTGGTGTGAAAATACTTTGGCATTTTTATTTTTGTTGGGAATGAGGCCTTTGTCCGAATAAAATGTGAGCTTTTAATGATACATCCAGCCGGCCCTTTACAGCCTAACTCCAAGTTGTTTCTTGTGGCCATTAAAGCATACATGGACGATTATATATATATATATATATATATATATATATATATATATATATATATATATATATATATATATATATATATAGTGTACAGTGCTTTGCAAGCATCTTTCTAAGCATTCTGTTATAGTTGCAAATGTAAGTTATCTTGTATACTGAAATAGCCGAGCAAAGCATATCAGTCACAATGGTTTGGGCATATTACTACACATGTCCAAAGGAACTATTTGGTTCACTTAGGCAGGCAGCCTTGATTATATGTCTTAGCTCAGCTGGAGAGGAAGGCTGACAGAAGCTTTACAGTGCTGAAGTTCACAGGCTGCTGGTGTTTCAGGAGAAATGAGAGTCTACCAGGGAGATAACATAAGACACCGTACTTGTAATGCCGCATACACACAATCGGAATTTCGGCCAGCAAAAGACCGATGAGAGCTTTTCATCGGAAAATGCGACACTGTGTAGGCTCCATCGGAATTTAGCTGGCCGAATTCCCACCAGCAAAAATCTGAGAGCATGTTTTCAATGTTTCCGACCGAAAAACTTTCTATCGGAAATTCCGATCGTGTGTATGCGATTCCGACGTGCAAAAACTCACGCATGCTCAGATTCAACTACAAGATGGAAGCTATTGGCTACTGGGTATTAAACTTACTTTTTCTAGTCCCGTTGCACGTGACCGTACGTGTAAGTCACTGCATTCTTGACGGTCGGAATTTGGTGTGGCCATGTGTATGCAAGACAGCTTGAGCGGAATTCCGTCTGGTAAAACCATCAGAGCTTTTTCCAACCAAAATTTCCAATCGGGTGTACGCGGCATTAGTTTAAAGCGGAGGTCCACCCTAAAATGGACCTTCCGCTCATCGGAATCCTCCCCCCCCTCCGGCGCCACAATTGGCACCTTTCAGGGGGGAGGGGGGTGCAGTTACCTGGATAATCCAGGTAACTGCACCCACTTCCGGGCTAGCTCTCTGCGGAAAGGGGCGTAAATTACGCCCCTTTCCGCAAGTGCCCGCCCCCTTCCGCAAGTGCCCCGCTGCCTGCTGGGAAACACACAGATCCCAGAGGCAGCGGGGACCGTCCTCATTGCGCAGCGCGGCTCGCGCATGCGCAGTAGGGAACCGGGAAATTAAGCCGAAAGGCTTCATTTCCTGATTCCCATACCCAAGATGGCGGCGGCAGCACTCGAGTGACGATCTAGAGATCGGCTTCGGGTGCCGACATCGCGGGCGCGCTGGACAGGTAAGTGTCACTATTTTAAAAGTCAGCAGCTGCAGTATTTGTAGCTGCTGACTTTAAAAAAAAAAAAAAAAAAACGCGGAGTCCCGGCGGACTCCCGCTTTAAGGCAGTCCATGGATTATGCCATCTTCTTTCCTTCTACTATGGGTAGAAGGAAAGAAGATTGCTTGATTCCCCATCAACACGCTGCATCCCAGAAGCCTTTTTAAAGCCTAATTCCAGGTTTCTTGTGACTACAGCGCCTTGAAAAAGTATTCATACCCCTTGAAATTTCCCACATGTTGTCATGTTACAACCAAAAACGTAAATGTATTTTATTGGGATTTTATGTGATAGACCAACACAAAGTGTCACATAATTGTGAAGTGGAAGGAAAATGATAAATGGTTTTACAAACATGTGAATAGTGTGGGGGTGCATTTGTATTCAGCCCCCTTTACTCTCATACCCCTAACTAAAATCTAGTGGAGCCAGTTACCTTCAGAAGTCACCTATTTAGTAAATATAGTCCACCTGTGTGTAATTTAATCTCAGTATAAATGCATATAGCACACTACTCCCTTGGGAGCTGCAAAGTGTGTTCTTTACCTTTGTGTTAACTTGTTCCGTTCATCCCATGCAATAATTCACAGCAGCAGACAGTGTGGGATATCCAGCACTGGGGTCTCTGAACCCTCGGGCCTTAAAACCCGCGCCTGCTATCCAGCACTGGGGTCTCTGAACCCACAGGCCTTAAAACCCGCGCCTGCTATCCAGCACTGGGGTCTCTGAACCCCCAGGCCTACACTGCACACTACATCTCTCCTGATTCAGCCCCTCCTCCTCCCAGGAACTCTCCCAGGAAAGCATGTGACCTCCAGCTTATATGCGAGTCCTGCCCCTGCCAACACAAATTCATGATTGGTCCGGAGCTCTTCATACAAGCTGCCTGCCACTCCAGTCCCAAGTCCAGCCTCCCTTCCAGAACATTTCCACTGGAAGGTAAAGGGGATCTCTCTAAACCCGAGTGTAGGTGGCCACACCTCCCTCTGTTCTAGCGCTCCCACCTCCCAAACCAAAAAAACAGGCCTAAAAAGTGTAAGGCCCTGGCCAAATTTACCTATCACTATGTGCAGAAAACCTATTTAGCACCCACCAAAATGGGTGGGTGCTACATACAGCTGTTCTGTGAAGCCCTCAGATGTTTGTTAGAGAACCTTAGTGAACAAACAGCATCATGAAGGCCAAGGAACACACCAGACAGGACAGGGATAAAGTTGTGGAGAAGTATAAAGCAGGGTTAGGTTATAAAAAAAATATCCTAAGCTTTGAACATTTCACGGAGCTCTGTTTCAATCCATCATTGGAAAATGGAAAGAGTATGGCACAACTGCAAACCTACCAACACATGGGCGTCCACCTAAACTGACCGGCCGGGCAAGGAGAGCATTCATCAGAGAAGAGCCAAGAGGTCCATGGTAACTCTGGAGGAGCTGCAGAGATCCACAGCTCAGGGGGGAGAATCTGTCCACAGGACAACTATTAGTCGTCTCTCTACAAATCTGCCCTTTATGGAAGAGTGACAAGAAGAAAGACATTGGAGAAAGAAAGTCATAAGAAGTCCTGTTTGTAGTTTGTGAGAAGCCATGTGGGGGAGGGTGCAGCAAACATGTGGAAGAAGGTGATCTGGTCAGATGAGACCAAAACTGAACTTTTTGGCTTAAAAGCAAAATGCTATGTGTGGGGAAAACTAACACTGCCCATCCCCCTGAACACACCATCCCCACCGTGAAACATGGTGGTGGCAGCATCATGTGGTGGGGATGCTTTACTTCAGCAGGGACAGGGAAGCTGGTCAGAGGTGATGGGAAGATGGATGGAGAAAAATACAGGGCAATGTTAGAAGAAAACCTCTTGGAGTCTTCAAAAGACTTGAGAACTGGGGTGGAGGTTCACCTTCCAGCAGGACAACGACCCGAAACATCCAGCCAGAGCTACAATGGAATGGTTTACATCAAAGCATATTCATGTGTTAGAATGGCCCAGGCACAGTCCAGACCTAAATCCCATTGAGAATCTGTGGCAAGACTTGAAAATTGCTGTTCACAGACGCTCTCCATCCAATCTGACAGAGCTTGAGATATTTTACAATGAAGAATGGGCAGAAATGTCCTCTCTAGATGTGCAAAGCTGGTAGAGACACCCCCAAAAAGACTTGCAGCTGTAATTGTAGAGAAAGGGGGTTCTACAAAGTATTGACTCCGGGGGGCGCCATACAAATGCCCCTCCCCCCCACACTTTTCACATATTTATTTGTATCATTTTCCTTCCGCTTCACAATTATGTGACACTTTGTGTTGGTCCATCACATAAAATCCCAATAAAATACATTTACGTTTTTGGTTGTAACATGACGAAATGTGGGATATTTCAAGGGGTGTGAATACTTTTTCAAGGCATTGTTTCTGCTTCACTTGGGCAGGCATCCCTGATTGTATGTATGTCTTGGTTTCGCTAGAGAGGAAGGCTGATAGAGGCTTTACAGTGCTGAAGTTCACAGGCTACTGGTGCTACAGGAGAAATGGGAGGTTATTAGGGAGATAAGATGAGACGCTGCCCTTGTAAGTTAACAGCAGACTATAGATTATGCAATTTTATTTCCTCCCATCACTGGTTGAAAGAAAGAAAATTGTTTGACTCGGTGTCGATGGTGGAATCTTTCCCATGGTGCTATCGTGTTCTGCTGGCGGGGAGCCTTCCCTGCTGGCGGAACACAACGATACGTGTTGCCAGCTAATTGCCAGCAGCACTAATTGTTGGGGGGGGGGGGGGGGACCTGACGACGGGTTGGTTGTACACAAGTGGATCGATAAACCGGGGTGCCCATACATGGATCGAAATTCAGCCGCTCTCTGCTGGACCGGCCACATTTCAATCCATGTATGGCCAGCTTAACAGTTGCATCGACTGGAAGCACTGTATGTAGGATCACCGCGCTGTGTTCCAGCAGAGAGAAGGGGACTTCCTGGATCAAAATTGACGCTGCTCAGCCATACATAGGCAGCCTTGTATTTGATCGGTGAATACAAGGCTTTCTCCGATTGGCTGAGGTGGAGATTGTGATATTCTCTGTCTGCCTCAGGCTATTCATTGATGAGATACAAGGATTCCCACGAATAGGCAACGCATTTTGTTCCAGGAATGGAACGGGACGGGAAGTCCCCATCCTCCTACCGGAACGCAGAGCTGTATACTGTATGTAGCTGATGCTATATACAATTTATACAGCGCTCTCGGGAGGCGCAGTTGCTAGTGAAGAAAAATTGTTTGTTTGGACAAGCTTGGCCCGAACGATCTAAAGTCACAAGAAACCTTGAGTTAGGCTTTAAGTGGGCTTTAACGCATGGGAGGTGGCGTGGCTTCTGTGTCATATGACCACTGTGATTGGCTCTGACAGCTGTCACGTGATTGGGAGCTCGTCCCACTTGCTCCCTATCAGAAGTCGTGATCGAGAGCTGTCGGTGAGTGGGCTCTCAGCCACCTTGGAAGCCCGTGTTCGGTGGCTGGGTGTTAAAGCTCACCTTTTTATTTCCACCACATATGTGCATTACACAGATGAAAACGTGAAGAGGCACTTGAGTAGAAGATCGCCTTTCCGCTTTATTGATGACAGGATAGAAAGTTACAGGAAGGGGCCCAACGCGTTTCTGCCCCGTGTGGACCTTCATCATAGTTACGCAGATGGCAAGAGGTTAATAATAGATGAAAGTATTTATTTAATAGAGTGGGAAAGGACTACAGCCCCTATCAAGTTTCAACTGTTTTCGTGGGCCTCGTTAGCCATATTTTTCCTTATTTACTGTTCCAGTGAAATCGGTTTCAGGAAACTAAGAAAAAACCTGCAACGGGGATGCAGGCAGCAAAAAAAAATAAAAAATCTGGATGAATCTAGAATTGAAGTTCTGCCACACCGTGATATTCCCAATACAAGTTTATTCTAATGACAGACTGTTTAAAAAGTCAACAAGTTTCCGGAGCTGTAGCTCCACCCGTTTCATATGACTATTGGCTCCCACTGCTGTCAAAAGTCAGCGAGCCAATAAGGAGAGAGAAAAAGGGGGTGGGGGCAGAACCCCAGCTCCGTGTCTGAATGAACACACATCGCAGGGGCTTGGTTGTCCCTATAGCAAGCCACTTGATGTGGGGAAATTCGGCAGGAGGCAGGGGCCAGGAGTGCCGGCGAGGGACCCGAGAAACAATTGCACAGAGCAGCTAAGTATAACATGTTTGTTATTTTTAAACAAACAAAAAAAATAAAAAACTTTATTATCACTTTAATATATAGTTGGGTCCACATACACGGTTTCTTAGTTTCATTTATCTAAGCCAGGGATCCTCAAACTACGGCCCTCCAGCTGTTGCGAAACTACACATCCCATGAGGCATTGTAAAACTCTGACATTCACAGACATGATAAGGCATGATGGGAATTGTAGTTCCTGAACAACTGGAGGGCCGTAGTTTGAGGACCCCTGATCTAAGCCCTGATGGAAGGGGCGGAGCTAAGGCCCATGAAACGCGTTGGCTTTATAAATGGTCTGTCATTGAAAAAAAACTTATATTTGCTCTTTCACCCTGTTCATACACTTTTGCATTATCTATTTCCTTCTTTCTGTCGCACAATGAAATTTTTTTTTTTTTGCAAAATACCTTTTTTCCCGCTCAAGATTTTCGGCATTTCCAATACTGTCTTCCAGAAACTTCCTGAGATGCGCACATCACAGGAGGCCCCCGAGCCAATCCACTGGACATTGCACATGCACCACGGCATATCCTCAGGAGGCCTAATGTGGAAGCCAGAAGATGCAGGCAGCTCCCGATGATGTAAGTAAAGAAGATGGCGGTGACTGATGTGTGGTTTTGGATTTTGGGGAAATCCAATAAACAAAGAAAGAGGGAGGGCTAAAAAAAAAAAACACGGGGTGAAGTTCCCTTTTTAAATATCACATTGTGGCCAGGGACGTTGCTAGGTGGCAACAAAATCAGGGGCTTCAGCCCGAAGTCTGAGCCTGGCATGGGGGGGATGGGGGTGTTACCTACCTGATGTGCACTGACCTACCTGACACACACTGACCATTACACTGACCTACCTGACACACACTGACCTACCTGACACACACTGACCATTACACTGACCTACCTGACATACAATGACCTACCTGACACACACTGACCATTACACTGACCTACCTGACACACACTGACCTACCTGACACACACTGACCATTACACTGACCTACCTGACACACACTGACCTACCTGACACACACTGAGCATTACACTGACCTACCTGACACACACTGACCTACCTGACACACACTGACCTACCTGACATACAATGACCTACCTGACACACACTGACCATTACACTGACCTACCTGACACACACTGACCATTACACTGACCTACCTGACACACACTGACCTACCTGACACACACTGACCATTACACTGACCTACCTGACATACAATGACCTACCTGACACACACTGACCATTACACTGACCTACCTGACACACACTGACCATTACACTGACCTACCTGACACACACTGACCTACCTGACACACACTGACCATTACACTGACCTACCTGACATACAATGACCTACCTGACACACACTGACCTACCTGACACACACTGACCATTACACTGACCTACCTGACACACACTGACCTACCTGACACACACTGACCATTACACTGACATACAATGACCTACCTGACACACTGACCATTACACTGACCTACCTGACATACACTGACCTACCTACCTGACTAGACTTCAGGTGACATGACCTCCTCCTGCAGCTCAGCTGTAGTGTGCATTGCGCCCATCCCAGTAGAGTAGACAGCAGGCAGATAGAGCCAGGGCCATGACAGGAGAGGGGAGCTGAGCGCCAAGTGGGGACCTTCTCACAGTGGTGCGGCGGCCCCATTGTAATTCCCAGAGCTGAGCTGTGGGAGGGGCCTATCAGGCTCCACCCACTACAGGCTTCCTGCAGAAAACTACAGGAGGGGGCGGAGACCAGACCAGTCACCCTGCACAAGGAGAGAGATCAGCAGTGGGTGGTCTTTATTACAGGAAGTCTCACACTGGGATCACTGCACCGATCTGGAGGAAATACATAAAGCTCACCGAGATTTAATGAAGAATACACATGAGCAATGAATTTAGACAATATTTACTAAAGCATAACCAAAGCCAAATCGTCTTCTTTACAATGGAGATGGATTAGAACAGCTATCAACATTTATTGCCCTTGGAGGCTCCAATAAAGAGATTCTATCTGGTAAAAAAAATAAAAAATAAACCAACCATGGTGCCGGAATGACTGAAGTACCAACAGCCGAGCACCAGCTATTGCCCGATAAATTGCCGGCAACATTCGCTTACCCCCCCCACACGTGTGTGCGTACATAACCCCCAGTCCCTCGCCGGGCCTTGGCACAATTTTCTTCCACGCAGCCGGTCCCCGCGGCCAAAAAGGTTGGGGACCACTGCGCTAGAGTACATATACTGCGGTGGGGCGGCACATACAGGCACAGTCATGTGCCTGCTCCGAGTTTATGGGCATGCTGCATCCCCCTTCCCCCCTCCCCCGATACTTGGGGCCCGGTGATTATGTGATCACAATGTCAACAAAGCTGTTAAAGCGGAAGTCCGCTTTAACAGGACACTTACCTGTTCAGTGTCCAGCAATAAGGACACTTACCTGTCCAGTGTCCAGCAATAAGGACACTTACCTGTCCAGTGAGGAGTCCAGTGTCCAGCAATAAGGACACTTACCTGTCCAGTGTCCAGCAATAAGGACACTTACCTGTCCAGTGAGGAGTCCAGTGTCCAGCAATAAAGACACTTACCTGTCCAGTGAGGAGTCCAGTAATAAGGACACTTACCTGTCCAGTGAGGAGTCCAGTGTCCAGTAATAAAGACACTTACCTGTCCAGTGAGGAGTCCAGTAATAAAGACACCTGTCCAGTGAGGAGTCCAGTGTCCAGTAATAAGGACACTTACCTGTCCAGTGAGGAGTCCAGTGTCCAGTAATAAGGACACTTACCTGTCCAGCAAGCCCGCGGTCACGCCCCTCCCCCCCCCCGGTCGATCCACTCACCGGATTGGGTGCCGGTGCCACCATCCTAACAAAGGGAAACAGGCAGTGGAGCCTTGCGGCTTCACTGCCCGTTTCCTACTGCGCCAATGCGCGAGTCGCGCGGCGCTTTGTGGACACAAACATGTCCCAGAAGACAGCCCGTCCCATCCCCCAGGTGACAATGCGAGGTAGGACAAGAAGCGCGGAGTAGGAAGTGGCAGATTAGGACGATCTCCCTAGCAACAGCCATTTCTGGTAAGATTTTTTTTTTTCAAATGTTTTTTAATGTATTTAAAGGAGAGTGTTTATATATTATTATTTTTTTTTTATATATAATTTTTTTTTTTTTTTTTTAGAGTGGACCTCCGCTTTAAGAATTAATTAATTTATAATAGCAGTGATTCCTATGCTGTGATTGGCCCACAGCTATCACATGGTGCCAATCCCACCACCCTGTACCATTTGATTAGCTGTAGCCAATCAAAGATCACTAGTTGTTAAACCATTCATGAAAGTTGAAAACGTTGCTGCCACAATTATCTTCATTGTAACAGCAGACAAAGTGTAAAATCACCCCTCCCCCAGAGTAGTACAGTGTAACTATGGGGACACTGAACTGCTCTTAAGAAAGGATGTAAAAAAAAAAAAAATTCTATATATATATATATATATAATTCTATATATATATATATATATATATATATATATATATATATATATATATATATATATAATTCTATATATATATATATATATATATATATATATATATATTTATAATTATAATTATAATTATATATATATATATATATATATATATATGTAATATAGTTAAAAAATTAAGAAAAAAAAGTTTACAAACTTTTTTAAATTGAATAATTTTTCTTTCATTAACCCATTCCTGACCAGCCACTGCAGTTGTACTGCGGCAGGTTGGTTCCCCTTGGCGAAACGACGTAACTACGTCGGTTTGCCTTTTGACCGCTGGGAGGGGCACGTGCCACAATGACCGCCGGGTACCCACGATCACTCCACACAGAGACAGAACGGAGATCTGTCAATGTCAACAAATAGATCTCCGTGCTGTCAGAGGAGAGGAGACTGATCTGTTGTTCATGCTAAGTATGAACAACGATCGGTCTCCTCACCCAATCAGTCCCCCCCCCCCCCCTCACAGTTATAATCACTCCCTAGGAACACACTTAACAACTGGATCGTCCCCTAGTGTTAACTCCTTCCCTGCCAGTGACATTTACGCAGTAATCAGTGCATTTTTATAGCTCTGATCGCTGTATAAATGTCAATGATCCCAAAAATGTGTCAAAAGTGTCCGATCTGTCCGACGCAATGTCGCAGTCCTGATAAAAATTACTAGTAAAAAAAAAAATAATAATAATAATAAAAAGGCAATACATCTTTTCCCTATTTTGTAGACACTATAACTTTTGAGCAAACCAATCAATATACGCTTATTGCAATTTTTATTACCAAAAATTTGTAGAAGAATAAATATAAGCCTAAACTGAGGAAAAAAGTAGCTTTTTAAAAATAAAATAAAAAATTGGGGGTATTTATTATAGCAAAAAGTACAAAATATTGCTTTTTTTTTTTCAAAAGTGTCGCTCTTTTTTTTTTTTTGTTTATAGCGTAAAAAGTGTATAGCGTGAAAATAAAAAACGCAGAGATGATCAAATACCACCAAAATAAACCTCTATTTGTGGAAAAAAAAAAAGGACGTCAATTTTGTTTGGGTACAGCGTCGCACGACCGCGCAATTGTCAGTTAAAGCGACGTAGTGCCGAAAGTGTCGCAAAAAATGGCCCGGTCATTCAGCAGCCAAATCTTCCTGGGGCTGAAGTGGTTAACATACTATCACCAGTCAGTGTCCCTTTAACCAGTTACCACACGCCCACCGCCAAATGACGGAGGGACGGTATACGGCTTTCGTTCTGGGGGGGGGACGTCATATGATGGCGCACCCGAATGGCAGCCCCACCCATCAGTGCCACCTATCAGTGCCCATAAGTGTGGCATATTAGTGTCTCCTCATAAGTGCCGCCTCATCAGTGCAGCCTATCAGTCAGTGCCCATCAGTGTTTGGGGGGGGGGAGGGGGGGTATTTGTACCGTCCTGGTATTTTAAGGGCCTCAAGAAATAAGACAGGCTGTCAGGATTGATCAATTTTCAGATATATAGATATGTAGACGTTATAACTTTTACACAAATCAATCATTATACACTTATTGTCATTTTTTTTTTTTAACCAAAGACATGTAGCCAAATACATTTAGCATTTTATTTTATTGGATATTTTTTACATCCAAAAGTAGAAAATCTATGTTTTTTTCCAAATTTATCTTTTTTTTTTTTTCGTTTATATCGCAAAAAAAAAAAAACCCCAGTGGGGATCAATTACCACCAAAAGAAACTCTATTTGTGTGAAAAAAAATTATTTACATTTCTTTTGGGTACAGTGTTGCATGACCGCGCAATTACCAGGTAAAGAATTGCTGAATAGCAAAAAATGCCCCGGTCATGGGGGGGGGGGGGCAAGTTAAACTATGAAACTTAACTTAAAAATGCAACAGAAAGGTTCTTTATCGAGCACGAAGTACTTGCTAGAAATAATTGCTGAATATCTGAATGAAATAATCGATTTTATGTTTTCATTCAGATCTTTCTATTTAGAATCACAGTCTGTGTGTAGTTATCAATACTGGCCAGCAGAGGGAGACCTAGACCAGGCTGTCATTACTACCCATAGCATTCCCTATTTACAGCTCTTATAGTCACACTGTATTTACTGTCCTGTCTTCATTTCCCTACACTTGAAAAAACCCTGAATATGTGCCAGGTAAGTGGCCCTTTTCACCTCTTGAAATAGGTTTCCAGTTAATAAACTCTGCAGAGCATCATTGATGGGAAAACTCTGTATAATCTACCAAAATCTCATAATTGAAGCCACCATAAACTACATATACACAAGGGTCCCGGGCTAGTTCTGGATCTGTATCAGTCCTTCAGGTGTGTGAGGGTCAGTCCCTGGATCCTCCAGGTATGTGAGGGTCAGTCCATGGGTACTCCAGGTGTGTGAGGGTCAATCCCTGGGTCCTCCAGGTGTGTGAGGGTCAGTCCCTGGGTACTCCAGGTGTGTGAGGGTCAGTCCCTTGGTCCTCCAGGTGTGTGAGGGTCAGTCCCTGGGTACTCCAGGTGTGTGAGGGTCCGTCCCTGGATCCTCCAGGTGTGTGAGGGTCAGTCCCTGGGTACTCCAGGTGTGTGAGGGTCAGTCCCTGGGTCCTCCAGGTGTGTGGGGGTCAGTCCCTAGGTTCTCCAGCTGTGTGAGGGTCAGTCCCTGGGTCCTACAGGTATGTGAGGGTCAGTCCCTGGGTACTCCAGGTATGTGAGGGTCAGTCCCTGGGTCCTACAGGTATGTGAGGGTCAGTCCCTGGGTACTCCAGGTATGTGAGGGTCAGTCCTTGGGTGCTCCAGGTATGTGAGGGGTACTCCAAGTATGTGAGGGTCAGACCCTGGGTGCTTCAGGTATGTGAGGGTCAGTCCCTGGGTGCTTCAGGTATGTGATGGGCAGTCCCTGGGTCCTCCAGGTGTGTGAGGGTCAGTCCCTGGGTACTCCAGGTATATGAGGGGTACTCCAGGTATGTGAGGGTCAGTCCCTGGGTGCTCCAGGTATGTGAGGGTCAGTCCCTGGGTACTCCAGGTATATGAGGGGTACTCCAGGTATGTGAGGGTCAGTCCCTGGGTACTCCAGGTATATGAGGGGTACTCCAGGTATGTGAGGGTCAGTCCCTGGGTCTTCCAGGTATGTGAGGGGTACTCCAAGTATGTCAGGGTCAGTCCCTGGGTACTCCAGGTGTGTGAGGGACAGTCCCTGGGTACTCCAGGTATGTGAGAGTCAGTGTTTGGGTCAGTGTTTGGGTACTCCAAGTATGTGAGGGGTGCTCCAGGTATGTGAGGACCCCCCAAGAGGTCGGCCGTATCTGAGGGGCTATAACTGTCTTATCAGTTTCCAGCAGTCCCATCAATCAACCACTTCCCTCAAGCCTCCAGATGCCCCATGTCCCGCATAAAATGCCCCCCCCCCCATATTTCAATGTGTCCCGACATCTTTGGGTGAAGATCTCTTCCATAAGAGGAACCCGTTGGGGAGGTCATATCATTTATGTTTCTCTCCCTTTTGCTTATCCTGATATCAATAAAAAAATAAAAATAAAACCTAAAAGCATGTCTACCTTTTCTTATTTCCAGGTGTGAATTTAGCTGATAGAGAATATTAGTTGTTATGGGCGGCATGTCGCCCTCAGTGTTGGCTGGTCACGGGGTCACAGCAGGCGGTGGGGTCACAATGTAACGTGTCTAAACGGAGTTGTAGATTCCCATAGTGGTGAGGAGCCAGGCGGCCTCGGGGTATGCGTTCCAACGTGGCTCTTTTCTTCCCACAGCTGTCAGATGTTTGGTTGGGTATTGTAGTGATGGATCCCCGTCAGCAGCTTTGACCTGCCAGTCCTTGTAACCTCCTGGCTGGAGGGTGTCAGATTGAGAAATATCTATCTCGCTTGAGCTGGGCCCCGGAGCCATGGGACGTAGCTTCTGTGTAGGCTGCCCAGGGTCATAGAGCACCTGTCTGCGACCTTAGCACATACCTTCCCAGGCCGCCATTATATAGGAGGGGGTCAGATACACCTTAGAGATAAGAATCTCTGAGATCTTCCAAGATACTTTATATTGTACCAGTCCTCGCTAACCAGAACTTCAGACTGATCCGAGGAAGTGGACCTCAGTCTGGAGTCTTATTCCTGGTGCTGCCTTAAATTCACCCCCCTTTGTGTTTAGTAGAACTGATGATGATATTATTATTGTTATTATTATTATACAGGATTTATATAGCGCCAACAGTTTGAAGAGGGATTCTTCTGTTCTGGGATAATGTCTATTTTTTTTTTATTTTGCACTTTTCTTTTGTACATTTGTTTCTGAAATTCTGAAATAGGAGGAGGACCCTTACAATTGAGACTTAGCTCAGTAGATGACGGCACACGGTGAAGGCCCAGGGGTGGTCCTGCAGGGATTCAGTTATACATCTGTCCTGAAGTGGGGCACCCCCATGATTGAGACATAGCAGTTAGTGACAATAAAAATGACTTTGAGTTTGAATCCTTTAGCTGTAGGGCTGTTTTTAATGTGGGCCAAATGGGGCAGCAGCTCCTGGCCCAGTCATTGTTGTGAGGCCCAAAGCATCAAACCCCTGTTTGCCAGAATATTGTGCTTTCGCCAGCCGATATCTTGCTCCTTTACAGGTGTCCTTATCTCCACTACCATTTGTTACTGACCTTGTTCCTTGACCACGCTTCCTCTTCATCCCAACCTGCAACCACTTGTTACTGGCCTTTGACTTGTTTACTGACTCCACTTCTGCTTGATCACTACCTATTATATCTGCTCCTGGACTCTGGCTTGCTCACCTCCTGGGGGGCGGGGGGCATCTTGGTACTAACATGCAGCAAAACTCATCTCCACTATCAGGAACTCTAATGAATACCAGTTAGTGCTTACATCTCACGTCCATCATTTTGGATGATGGGACTTTGAAAATATAAACTTACTTGACAGGGCAGTAGACCTAGAAGATTTTTTCTCTTTTTTTGGGTGGGACTTGGAAGGTTTTCCTCTATTTTGGATGGTGGGACTTGTAAAGCTTTCCTATGTTTTTGATGGTGGGACTTGGAATATTTTCCTCTATTTTAGATGGTGGGACTTGGAATGTTTTCCTCTATTTTGGATGGTGGCACTTGGAAGGTTTTCCTCTATTTTGGATGGTGGGGCTTGTAAAGCTTTCCTATGTTTTTGATGGTGGGACTTGGAATGTTTTCCTGTGTTTTGAATGGTGGGGCTTGTAAAGCTTTCCTCCATTTTTGATGGTGGGACTTGGAATGTTTTCCTGTGTTTTGGATGGTGGGACTTGGAATGTTTTCCTCTATTTTGGATGGTGGGACTTGGAAGGTTTTCCTGTGTTTTGGATGGTGGGACTTGGAAGGTTTTCCTCTATTTTGGATGGTGGGGCTTGTAAAGCTTTCCTATGTTTTTGATGGTGGGACTTGGAATGTTTTCCCGTGTTTTGGATGGTGGGGCTTGTAAAGCTTTCCTCTATTTTGGATGGTGGGACTTGGAAGGTTTTCCTGTGTTTAGGATGGTGGGACTTGGAATGTTTTCCTCTATTTTGGATGGTGAGACTTGGAAAGCTTTCGTCTATTTTGGATGGTGGGACTTGGAAAGCTTTCCTCTATTTTGGATTGGATTTTATCTATTTTGGATTGCAGGACTTGGAATGTTTTCCTCTATTTCGGATGGTGGGACTTGGAAAGATTTTCTTTATTTTAGATGGTGGGATTTGGAATGTTTTCCTCTATTTTGGATGGTGGGACTTTAAAGATATAAGTGGAGTCATCCCAGCGGGGTGTTCAGTCATTGATCCTGGGCTATGAGGGCTCATTCTGGGATTTTATCTCATGTCTGTTTTGCCTGGATCACCTTTGAATATTTTTTCTTTATTTTGGATGATGGAACTTTAAAAATATAAACTTACCCGGCAGGGCAGTGGACTTAGAATATTTTCCTCTGTTTTGGGTGGTGGGACTTGGAGCATTTTCCTCTATTTTCAATGGCTGAACTTAGAATATTTTTGAATGTTGGGACTTAGGATATCTGTACACTTTTTGTTGATTAAAAAAAAAAAGTTACTCAACAGGGCAGCAGACTAAATGTTTACTGCCCCAACATTCACTGAGCTACTGCCATCTCTCGATTACAAGGGGGTTCTCTTCCTCCTACTTCAGAATAATTTTTTTTTTTGTTTTGATTGAATACTTTTCATCTGTTTTGGCTGGTGGGGCTTAGACTATAGCCTCATACACACGATCGGATTGTTGGCCAACAGAGCGTCAGACTTTTGTCCGAAGGGTGTGTGCCAGAAACTTGTCTTGCATACAAACGGTACACAATTGTCGGCCAACAAACATGAACGCAGTGACGTACAACATGCAATTTCAGCTCTTGAGCGCCATCCTTTGGGCCTCGTTCTGCTAGTGTCGTGTTTGGTGAGCAATGATTCCGTGCGTGTTTGCACTTTGGACTTTTGTTTCACGGAACTTGTTTACACACGATATGAAAATCTGACAACAGACCGTTGTCAGTGCCGAAAATTTACCAGCCTGCCATCCAACATTTGTTGGCCGAAAGTTGGACAACAATTGTCTGATGGAGCGTACTAACGGCTTTTAGGCCAACAGTCTGTCATCACGCAATTCACTGCCGAAAAATCAGATCGTGTGTATGAGGCTTTCGTTGTCTCTAATTACGGTAAGGGAATATAGAATAATTTTCATCAAGTCTAACTGGTGGGACTTAGAATACTTTAGCTCTATATTGGATTAGGGGACTTAGAATATTTTTCTTTGGCTAGTGCCCAATGTATAGTAACTATAAGTATGAGGAAAACATAGCTGTGTAACCTGCCTTGTGGCTCAGGTAGTTGGTGCGCTTATGTTCTGTTAAAAGTTTTGGAGATGTGTGATCGAATCCTGGTGCCGGCAGTTATTTATTGCCTGTGTATTGTGTAGGGCAGTTCATAACTATTTGAACCAAGCAGATGAACCAAGTGGATGAACCAAGTGGATGAACTAACCTGGTGGGTACCTCCTGAGGGTTTGTAGCTAGGAACCCAGCGTAGACTTTAGAGCTGCAGGTTCAAGGCTTGGTGCAGCTTTGTTTATTTTCAGCAGGTTGGTACTTGAACTAGGAGAACAAAGACTTTGGTGTCTGAGTGCAGGTGATGGCTCACAGAGTAAGGACTCAGCCTTGTCTAGTGGAGTTCGTGAGTTCAAATCCCTCTGATGGAGGTTGGTGTGTGTCCCCGATGCTGTGCTGAACCCCCTGTTGGTAGAACAGGGCAGTGGAGAAAGTTTCCTGGTTCCCCACTAGTAGAGGTTTCAGCAACCTGGGGGCCAAAAAAAGATACTTTCCTTTATGGAATGGGCTGCTGCTTGCACAGCAGCCGTTCTTTTTATATATGTTATGCAGTGATGTCACAAACTGTGGACCGAAGAGGCAGGGAATGTCCACAACCTAATGTGATGCCCACACATGTTACAGGCCTGTGGGGACCTGGGACTGGAGCAGACTGGTGGGTGTCCGTGGCCTCCAAGCTTTCACTCAGGGATTTGAACACATGGTCTATGAGGCTTCCTTCACTGCTCTGTGTGAATTATTGCCACCCAATTCACGCTGGAGTTTGCGCCCTTCCATCACCATAATTATCCTCTGAGTTTTTTTCTGCTCAGATCACTCAGGGACTCCAGCTTGGTTTTATGCGCCCTTGGTCACGTTCTCATTCTCTGAGCCATTTACATCTGACCAATCCATTCAGAGATTTGAAACTTGGGTCTGCACCGCCCTGGTCACGGTTCTTATCCGCTGAGCTATTCACCTCGGCTCAACAATATATAGCTTCCTTCTCCAATATATAGCCCCCCCCCCCCCCCCCCCCCCCCCCCCCCCCCCCCCCCCCCCCCCCCCCCATAAATATAGCTGTAGACTAGAAACCTGCCAGGAGCTGAGCAATGGGCTTGTGGCTCACCGATATGTTCCTCAATATGGCCCATGTATTGTTCTAGAGACCTGGGTTTGAATATCAGTGTTGGTTCTAGTTTATTTGAATAGTCTTGTGCAGCCAAATGTCAATCCTGACAGTCAGTGACCGTGTTGCAGCGCACGATTGGTCCATGTAAATATTGGGGTGCTAATATCAATGGGGACATTCACTGAAGGTAGGGTGTAGCACAGCAATTATGTATGCATAAACACCCTATTTAGCTTTTAAGTACTGTAAATGCAGGGTCACCTCAACTAGTGACCCTCATCTTAAAAGTGGCCGAGGTAGGCCATACATGATTCATTGTTTTCGTAAAAAAAAAAAAAAATAAATAAGCCGATTCCCCCATCCACACATTCGATGTGGATTGGGGAATCCCTCCTGCTGTGCTATTGTATTCTGCCAGCTGGGAGCCTTCCCCGCTGGCAGAATATAATAACCCCTTTTGCCGGCTATCGCCGGTGGCACAGATCGTTCAAGAAAAACCAGACAGCTGGTTGTCCGTTCAACCGCCTATATTTCAGGATGACAAAGCCATAGACCAGTTCCTGCTAGAAGCAGCTGACCAGCCTTCTTGTAGGAGAGGGAACAAAACACACCGATAAAGCTACAGAATAGAACGTAATACACTCAGTTCTCTGCACCCCATAATATCCAATCCTTTGCTTACAGTTATACTGAGTCCTATGCACTACATTATACTCAGCCCTATGCACCCCATTATACCAGTCCCCCATGTCCCATTATAACAAGTCCTCTACTCCCACTAAACCCAGTCCTTTGCAACCCATTATACCTAAACCTCACCAACACATTACACCAAGCCATATGCATCACATTATATTATTATTACCTAGTCCTCCCAGTATACCTAATCTTCTGCGTCCTATTAGACCCAGTCATCTGCACCCCATTATAGCAAATCCTTTGTACCCCATTATACCCCAACCCTTTGCACCTCATCATTGAGAATCATCTGCAGCCCCATTCATTATACCTAGTCTTATGCATGCCATTATACTCAAACCTATACACCCCATTATATCTAGTCCTATACACCCCATTATATCTAGTCCTCTGCACCCCATTAATAACCAGCCCTCTGCTCACTTGTTATCCCCAGTCCTCTGCACCCCATTATAGCAAATCCTCTGCAGCCCATAGTTTAGTCCAATATACCTAGTCTTATGCATGTCATTATACTCAAGCCTATACACCCCATTATATATAGTCCTCTGCACCCCATTAATAACCAGTCCTCTACTCCCTATTATACCCAGTGCTCTGCACTCCATTAATAACCAGTCCTCTGCTCCCTATTATACCCAGTCCTCTACTCCCTATTATACCCAGTGCTCTGCACCCCAATTAATAACCAGTCCTCTGCTCCCTATTATACCCAGTCCTCTGCACCCCATTAATAACCAGTCCTCTGCTCCCTATTATACCCAGTGCTCTGCACCCCATTAATAGTCATTTTCTTCCTATTCTACCCAGTCCTCTGCACTCCATTAACAACATCCTCTCCTCCCTATTATACCCAGTCCTCTGCCCCCTATTATACCCAGTCCCGTGCTCCCTATTATACCCAGTCCCGTGCTCCCTATTATACCCAGTCCCCTGCTCCCTATTATACCCAGTCCCCTGCTCCCTATTATACCCAGTCCCTGCTACCTATTATACTCAGTCCTGTGCTCCCTATAATATACCCAGTCCTCTGCTCCCTATTATACCCAGTCCCTGCTACCTATTATACTCAGTCCTGTGCTCCCTATAAT
Organism: Lithobates pipiens; assembly: GCF_037356315.1. Lineage (NCBI taxonomy): Eukaryota > Metazoa > Chordata > Amphibia > Anura > Ranidae > Lithobates > Lithobates pipiens. Next base: position 223,828,477 of record NW_027507789.1, read on the forward strand.
ATACCCAGTCCTCTGCTCCCTATTATACCCAGTCCTCTGCTCCCTATATTATACCCAGTCCTTTGCTCCCTATATTATACCCAGTCCCCTGCTCCCTATTATACCCAGTCCCCTGCTCCCTATTATACCCAGTCCCCTGCTCCCCCACCATCCTTTCTCCCCATCTGGAATCACAGTCCTTTGTACCCAGAAGAGTATGACAACACAGAGTATTTTAATGTTCCCAAAATGTAAACGTAGTTTTTATTTAATGCCGGACCACATACAGCTTTTATATATAAAAATCAGAGATGGTGGCGTAAGGCACAGCGCAGACACATGCGGAGTCCACATCCCATCTATACAATAGAATTAACTAATGTACACAACGCGGCTAATCTCGCAATCGCCACGAAGAAGAGATTTATTAAATAAGATCCATGTACACCCTCCCCGCCCCTCAGACAGGTAAAAGGAGCGAAGTGAAAAAAAAAAAAAAAAACTAGACAAGTCCATAAATTAGACAAAAATACAAAAAAAAAATAAAATCTGTCGGACCCAGACAGTTCAGTCCAGCGGTAAGTGATTTGAGTGGTGGAGCGGCCTGGGAGTACGTCTGGCCAATCATACTCAGTCTTTGTGCTTCCACACAGTCCCCGTGGCGGACGCGAGTCCGAGCTTCACTATAAACATCTTATTAAATAACAGACTGTGGGATCCAGGTAGCGGGCTCCGCCTGGGCGGGGCTGTCAGTCCATTGGATTGCTGATGTGTTGTACAGGATGGCTTCTTGTCCGAGCCCGAATTTTTCCTGGATGAGCCAAGGTCGGCCCGATGTAGGCGAGCGGGCCGGCGCTACAAGTACTCCAGCTCCAGGGCGTGCCTTAAGGCCTCCAAGTCAGCGTGGCAAGAGATCCGCCAGAATGGCATGTTGTGCTGCGGGCAGAAAAGGAGAAACGCGGGTCACAGAGAATTCAGAAAAAAAAACAGGAAACAAACAGGAAACAATCGGGGAGATTGGTCCCCGAAGACTTTTATGGGGTTCTACTGCACAGGCAAGGGTGGGAAACATTCAGGAGATTTAGGGAGATGGACCCCCAAGACTTCTATGAGGTTCTACTATGCAGGCACAGGCAGGAAACAATCAGTACGACTCAGGGAGATGGGTCCCGAAGACTTCTATGGGGCTCTACTATGCTAGCATAGGTGGGAAGCAGAGCCCCATAGAAGTCTTCGGGACCCATCTCCTTGAGTCGTACTGATTATTTCCTGCCTGTGCCTGCATAGTATAACCTCATAGAAGTCTTGGGGGTCCATCTCCCTAAATCTCCCTGAATGTTTCCCACCCTTGCCTGTGCAGTAGAACCCCATAGAAGTCTTCGGGGGGCCAATCTCCCCGATTGTTTCCTGCCCATGCCTGCATAGTAGAACTTCATAGAACTCTTGGGGTCTATTTCCCTAAATCTCACTGTTTTCTGCCCTTGCCTGTGCAGAAGAACCCCATAGAAGTATTCGGGGCCCACCTCCCTGAGTCTCCCTGATTGCTTCCCACCCATGCCAGCATAGTAGAGCCCCATAGAAGTCTTCGGGACCCATCTCCCTGAGTCGTACTGATTATTTCCTGCCTGTGCCTGCATAGTAGACCCTCACAGAAGTCTTGGGGGTCCATCTCCCTAAATCTCCCTGAATGTTTCCCACCCTTGCCTGTGCAGTAGAACCCGTTAGAAGTTTTCGGGGCCAATCTCCCCGATTGTTTCGTGCCCATGCCTGCATAGTAGAACCTCATAGAACTCTTGGGGCCCATCTCCCTAAATCTCACTGTTTTCTGCCCTTGCCTGTGCAGTAGAACCCCATAGAAGTATTCGGGGCCCACCTCCCTGAGTCTCCCTGATTACTATGCTAGCATGGGTGGGAAGCAATCAGGGAGACTCAGGGAGAGGTGTGCCCCGAATACTTCTATGGGTTTCTACTGCACAGGCAAGGGTGGGAAACATTCAGGGAGATTTAGGGAGATGGACCCCGAAGACTTCTATGAGGTTCTACTATGCAGGCACAGGCAGGAAATAATCAGTACGACTCAAGGAGATGGGTCCCGAAGACTTCTATGGGGCTCTACTATGCTGGATGGGTGGAAGAATCAGGGAGACTCAGGGAGGTGGGCCCCGAATACTTCTATGGGGTTCTACTGCACAGGCAAGGGCAGAAAACACAGGGAGATTTAGGGAGATGGGACCCCCAAGAGTTCTATGAGGTTCTACTAGTGCAGGCACAGGGCAGGAAATAATCAGTACGACTCAGGGAGATGGGTCCCGAAGACTTCTATGGGCTCTCCCTTGCTTATGCTAGCATGGGTGGGAAGCAGAGCCCCATAGAAGTCTTCGGGACCCATCTCCCTGAGTCGTACTGATTATTTCCTGCCTGTGCCTGCATAGTAGAACCTCATAGAAGTCTTGGGGGTCCATCTCCCTAAATCTCCCTGAATGTTTCCCACCCTTGCCTGTGCAGTAGAACCCCATAGAAGTCTTCGGGGGCCAATCTCCCCGATTGTTTCCTGCTCATGCCTGCATAGTAGAACCCCATAGAACTCTTGGGGTCTATTTCCCTAAATCTCACTGTTTTCTGCCCTTGCCTGTGCAGAAGAACCCCATAGAAGTATTCTGGGGCCCACCTCCCTGAGTCTCCCTGATTGCTTCCCACCCATGCCAGCATAGTAGAGACCCATAGAAGTCTTCTGGACCCATCTCCCTGAGTCTTACTGATTGTTTCCTGCCTGTGCCTGCATAGTAGACCCTCACAGAAGTCTTGGGGGTCCATCTCCCTAAATCTCCCTGAATGTTTCCCACCCTTGCCTGTACAGTAGAACCCATTGGAAGTCTTCGGGACCAATCTCCCCAATTGTTTCCTGCCCATGCCTGCAAAGTAGAACCTCATAGAACTCTTGGTGCCCATCTTCCTAAATCTCACGGTTTTCTGCCCTTGCCTGTACAGTAGAACCCCATAGAAGTATTCGGGGCCCACCTCCCTGGGTCTCCCTGATTACTATGCTAGCATGGGTGGGAAGCAATCAGGGAGACTCAGGGAGGTGGGCCCCGAATACTTCTATGAGGTTCTACTGCACAGGCAAGGGCAGAAAACAGTGAGATTTAGGGAGATGGGCCCCAAGAGTTCTATGAGGTTCTACTGTGCAGGCATGGGCAGGAAACAATCGGGGAGATTGGCCCTGAAGACTTCTATGGGGTTCTACTGCACCGGCATGGGCAGGAAACAATCAGTACGACTCAGGGAGATGGGTCCCGAAGACTTCTATGGGGCTCTACTATGCTAGCATGGGTGGGAAGCAGAGCCCCATAGAAGTCTTCGGGACCCATCTCCCTGAGTCGTACTGATTATTTCCTGCCTGTGCCTGCATAGTAGAACCTCATAGAAGTCTTGGGGGTCCATCTCCCTAAATCTCCCTGAATGTTTCCCACCCTTGCCTGTGCAGTAGAACCCCATAGAAGTGTTCGGGGGCCAATCTCCCCGATTGTTTCCTGCCCATGCCTGCATAGTAGAACCTCATAGAACTCTTGGGGTCTATCGCCCTAAATCTCACTGTTTTCTGCCCTTGCCTGTGCAGTAGAACCCCATAGAAGTATTCAGGGCCCACCTCCCTGAGTCTCCCTGATTGCTTCCCACCCATGCCAGCATAGTAGAGCCCCATAGAGGTCTTCAGGGGCCCATCTCCCTGAGTCTCCTTGATTGTTTCCTGCCCATACCTGCCCCATGGAAGTCTACGGGGGCCCATGTCCCTGAGTCTCCAGTAAAGAGATGGAGGCAGACAAGCCCCATAGACTTCAATGGGGTTCTGCTGCGCAGGCAGCAAAGGACTTGCAGCATGAGAAGTATGCAATCCCCTGGGCCTGCAGGCAACAGATCTCAGGGTCCCCACCACGCGTCCTGATTAGGGCCATAGGCTCTAATAGGCTTCCAAAATGGTAAACAGTGGACACAATGCTGTGCGTTCACTGTCTACTCAGTGTTGTGTTAGCAACACTGACCCGCCTCTCAGCCAATCAGATGCTCGGTTCTGGTTCCCTGTCACCTGATTGGCTGAAACAACAGGCGCTGTGATTGGACGCCTGATAGACAGGAGCGGAGACATCAAAAGAGCGTGGATGTTGAGGACGCCACCAAGACCCGGTGTGAGACAGGTAAGTCCCGATGCACACTGGCAGCATTTGATGGGGCACAGTAGCGGCAATTGATGGGCACACTGGAGGCAATTGATGGGGCACAGTAGCGCCAATTGATGGGGCACAGTAGCGCCAATTGATGGGCACACTGGCAGCAATTGATGGGGCACACTAGCAGCAATTGATGGGTACACTGGCAGCAATTGATGGGGCACAGTTGTGGCAATTAATGGGCACACTGGCAGCAATTGATGGGGCACAATGGCAGCAATTGATGGAGCACAATGGCAGCAATTGATGGGCACACTGGCAGCAATTGATGGGCACACTGGCAGCAATTGATGGACACACTGGCAGCAATTGATGGGGCACACTGGCAGCAATTGATGGCCACAGTAGCGGCAATTGATGGGGCAGCAATTGATGGATACACTGACAGCAATTGATGGGGCATAGTAACGGCAAATAAAGGGCACAGTGGCAGCAATTGATGGGCACACTGGCAGCAAATGATGGTTACAGTAGCTGCGTTTGATGGCACAGTGGCGGCAATTTATGGGTACAGTGGCTGCATTTGACTGGCACAGTGGCTGTGTTTGATGGGCACAGTGGCTACGCTGGATGGGTTTTCTTTCAGTTTGTTTGGGCCCCCCCAAAAAATTTGAGCACCATCCGCCACTGCTAAAAACGTGATATAAATATTTATTTTGGGTGAACCAGCCGACACATTCCGGCTCCTAATAAAAGAATATATATCCAACGCCAAACCCTTTCTTAACGTTCTGGATGGAGTAAAGTAGGTGATGGCTAAATACCTTAACCAGCTTTTATTTTGCTTGCCAGGTGCCCCCAACTGGGGAGATTTGCATTCACTTCCTGTCCAGCAGAGACAACAGGAAGTGACAGGAAACCCTTTGCATGAAAAGATAAAATTATTTTCTTCAACATTACTTTTTATTCTGGTCTATTTAATGTGAAAAAAAAAAAAAACGGGAGTGCATTAGGGGGTGGCCCGGTGTGGCGGGGACCCGAGTGACTCCCAATAAAGAGAACCTGTCATGGCGGCACGCAGCAGAAGCGGTCCTTGCCCGTCTCCTGGAAGTGGCGACGGTTTTTGGAGCGGCTACACCAACCCCTTGCCCCAGGAACCAGAACCAACACCGGGAGCCAGACAGCAACAAAAAAGAAAAAGAGGAGAAGAAGAAGAAGAAGAAGAAGAAGAAGAAGAAGAAGAAGAAGACAGGTTCTCTTTGGAGAGTCCGGCACTTCTGTACATAGGGAGCAATAAAACGTCAGCAGACACTCGGTTTTCATCAGCTGCGGGAAGTGGCGGGGATGTTTAATAATCGCTGGTGTCGGGGAAAGTGGAGGAAAGGTTGCTGGTAGGAAGCAGACGCTGTCAGGGGACACCCCGACTAATGGAGGGGATTTTCTGGAGGAAATTGCTCGGGATGCTGGTGTGTTCTTTTTTTTTTTTTTTTTACAATCAATGTTTTTTTTCTTCTGAGGTCAGATCGGAAAGTTTATCGCCAATGGGGGGGGGGGAGGGGAGAGGTGATCGTTTACCTTTTTTGCTGCCTGTTCCTCTTCTGCGCCGTCTCCGATTACAACGTAAACCGCTTTTCTCCCAAACCTTTGCATTATCCTCTCGAAGCAGCACTCCTTCCCTGCGGACAGAGAGACGGGTGAGAATACGCGACAACCTGAGGGGAGCGGGAGTGGGAGGGGCTACAACATCAAACAGGAGCGCGGAGCTCTCCCACAATCCTTTGTAACTGTACAAGACAGCCAATACGGGTATTGATCCGTGATCGATAGTTATTCATATTCAGGGCGGGACTTGGAAGCGCGGACATGGCTCCACTTTCCAGTGCCGAAAATCAATCAAAAGCTCAATAAAATCGATCAAATGGAGGATGTGCGGTTTATGATTCCTTTCGCATTCGATCATTTTAGATGCATCTGTGACTGTGTCCTTCCAAAACAACCACCGATTGGCTGCTATTTTGCTGGCTCGGGTTAGATCAGTGATCTCCAAACTGTGGCCCTTTGCCTACTTTTATCTGGACCCTTGGGGCACCATTCCATCCACTGATACAAACAATAGGGCATAATTCCAACCACTGACATCAATAAAGGGGGGCACAAGTTTTTCCCAATGACACTAACAATGGGGCACAATTCCTCAGGCTGACATCAATTATTGGGTTGCAATTCCTCCCACTGACACCAATGATGGGGCACTAGTCCTAACACCAATGATGGGGCACTATTCCTCCCACTGACATCAATAAAGGGGGCACTATTCTTCCCAATGACACTAAGAATGGGACACAATTCCTCCCACTGACACCAATGATGGGGTGCAATTCTTCCCACTGACACCAATGATGGGGTACTATTCCTCTCTCTGACACCAATGATGGGGCACTATTCCTCCTACTGACACCAGTGATGGGGTGCAATTCTTCCCACTGACACCAATGATGGGGCACTATTCCTCTCTCTGACACCAACGATGGGGCACTATTCCTCCTACTGACACCAATGACGGGACACTATTCCTCCCACTGATACCAACGATGGGGCACTATTCCTGACACCAATGATGGGGCACTATTCTTCCTACCGACACCAATGATGGGACACTATTCCTCCCACTGACACCATTAATGGGGCACTATTACTGACACCAATGATGGGGCACTATTCCTAACACCAATGATGGGGCACTATTCCTCCTACTGACACCAGTGATGGGGCACTATTCCTCCTACTGACACCAGTGATGGGGCACTATTCCTCCTACTGACACCAGTGATGGGGCACTATTCCTCCTACTGACACCAGCGATGGGACACTATTCCTGACACCAATGATGGGGCACTATTCCTCCTACTGACACCAATGATGGGGCACTATTCCTAACACCAATGATGGGGCACTATTCCTCCTACTGACACCAGTGATGGGGCACTATTCCTCCTACTGACACCAGCGATGGGACACTATTCCTGACACCAATGATGGGGCACTATTCCTCCTACTGACACCAATGATGGGGCACTATTCCTAACACCAATGATGGAGCACTATTCCTCCTACTGACACCAGTGATGGGGTGCAATTCCTCCCACTGACACCAATGACGGGACACTATTCCTCCCACTGATACCAATGATGGGGCACTATTCCTGACACCAATGATGGGGCACTATTCCTGACACCAATGATGGGGCACTATTCTTCCTAATGACACCAATGATGGGACACTATTCCTCCCACTGACACCATTAATGGGGCACTATTCCTGACACCAATGATGGGGCGCTATTCTTCCTACCGACACCAGTGATGGAGGACTATTCCTCCCACTGATACCAATCATGGGGCACAATTCCTCCCACTGACATCAATGATGGGGCGCAATTACTCCCTCTAAAACAAACAAAGGGGCATTATTTTTTGCCATTAATGTCAGGACCTGTTTTACTCTCACTGGCCACAGTCCGGCCCCCTGAAGTCTGAAGGACAGTAAACTGGCCCCTTGTTTAGAAAGTTTGGTGACCCGTCTGGGTCAGATAATAAAATCTGATGGATTACTACGGGGTCTATTTGTTAAAAAAAATAAAAATAATCTCTGTGGGAATGCATTGTCTTTTCGCACTGTTGTCACGAGTTATCCCCGTATTATAGGTTGATGTTTCACCATCAGCTCCATCTAGTGGCCATTATGTGGCAATTCCCTGATTGAGAATTGCCAGCAAAAACATTGCATTATGGCCACTAGATGGAGCTGACGACCACAGTAAATAAACACATTAGACACAATGTAGGGATTATTTGCGATGTTTGAATGAATGTCTCAGCATTTCTCTATTAATAGACCCCCCAACTGTTTGGCACTGATGCCTACTGGTAAAGGATTGGTCTCAGGTAGGCATGGAAGTGTTGGAAGGCTGAGCTGGGAAAAAAAATCTATAATAGCAAAAGTTTTAGCTGTGCAGCACACATAATTAAAATGAATTATTAATTGAATATTAATAATAAATAATTAATATTAAAAAAAAAGTAATTTTGGAGAGTAAGAAACTAATAATAAATCGGATTTAAATAGAAGAAAAAATGATTAATTTTTCCATATTAGGATTGAAATGTTTAACTTTAGGCGACTTTCCCGGAGGTTTCAGCTGCAAAGGTCGGGCCAGGAATTCTCCGGGTCCCCGCTCCAGTCTGGGCACAGGGCCCACCACCACCCTCCTGTCACCTTCTTATCTGATTGCCGGAGACGCAGCTTACCTGTCTTGGTGGCGCTATAAATATTTTCTATGGGGAAGACGGTCCCCAAGCCGTACAGCAGGACTTTGGCGATGGCCGGCACAAGCTGGGTCGTTGTGACCAACACATTCACACAGTTTGGTCTGGGGATAGAAAAAAAAAAAAGAACGTTTTTAAATGACCACAATGTACACATTTGTAGGGTTAGAACAGGGGTCTCCATACTGTGACACGCGGGCCGGATATGGCCCTTTGTTAACCTTTACTTGGGGCACTGTTCCTCCCACTGATAAGAGGCAATAATCCTTCCACTATCACTAACGAAGAGGCACCATTCCTCCCACTGACACCAATGATGGGGCACTATTCCTCCCACTGACACCAATGATGGGGCACTATTCCTCCCACTGATACCAATGATGGGGCACTATTCCTCCCACTGACACCAATGATGATGGGGCACTATTTCTCCCACTGACACCAATGATGGGGCACTATTCCTCCCACTGACACCAATGATGGGGCACTATTCCTCCCACTGATACCAATGATGGGGCACTATTCCTCCCACTGATACCAATGATGGGGCACTATTCCTCCCACTGATACCAATGATGGGGCACTATTCCTCCCACTGACACCAATGATGATGGGGCACTATTCCTCCCACTGACACCAATGATGATGGGGCACTATTCCTCCCACTAATATCAATGATGGGGAATAAACTATCAGTAGCACACAGGAATCTTATACGAGAACATTGTCAACTGCCAGTTTTCAGATGTAACCTAAAATGGCAGTTGCCATAAAGAGTGAATGCTATAGTGTTTGGAGACCCCTGTACCCAACAGTGACATTATAATGAGTCCGAGTGATACACAATCACGTCTGACTCAGTTCGGCCGCACTCACCTGGAATGGATGAGATTCAGAGCTTTCAACGCATGCGTCAGCCATAGGTCTGTCACAGCCTCCAACTCTGCCCGCAGCTGGAGCCACGTCTCCCTCTTGGGGGCACCTATTAGACCTAGAGAAGCAGAATCTCGATTTAGTATTGTGTACCGTATGAAACCCAATGAAGGGTTCTTCATTCCATTGGTTATTATTATATTACACAATATCAGCACAATGATCAAAAAATAGATGACATTAAACTGATATCAGTACCCCCCTGCAAACGTACACAAGTCCTTCTCCGAACCCAATCATAGAGCCAAACCCTTTCATAAGTATCACAGGCTCCTCCCATGTGCATAAGTATCACAGACTCCTCCCATGTACATAAGTATCACAAACTCCTCCCATGTACATAAGTATCACAGGCTCCTCCCATGTGCATAAGTATCACAGACTCCTCCCATGTACATAAGTATCACAAACTCCTCCCATGTACATAAGTATCACAGGCTCCTCCCATGTACTTAAGTATCACAGGCTCCTCCCATGTACTTAAGTATCACAGGCTCCTCCCATGTACATAAGTATCACAGGCTCCTCCCATGTACTTAAGTATCACAGGCTCCTCCCATGTACTTAAGTATCACAGACTCCTCCCATGTACATAAGTATCACAGGCTCCTCCCATGTACATAAGTATTACAGGCTCCTCCCATGTACATAAGTATCACAGGCTCCTCCCATGTACATAAGTATCACAGACTCCTCCCATGTACATAAGTATCACAGGCTCCTCCCATGTATATAAGTATCACAGACTCCTCCCATGTACATAAGTATCACAGACTCCTCCCATGTACATAAGTATCACAGACTCCTCCCATGCACATAAGTATCACAGACTCATCCCATGTACATAAGTATCACAGACTCCTCCCATGTATCACAGGCTCTTCCCAAGTATCACAGGCTCCTCCCATGTACATAAGTATCACAGGCTCCTCCCATGTACATAAGTATCACAGGCTCCTCCCATGTACATTAGTATCACAGGCTCCTCCCATGTACATAAGTATCACAGGCTCCTCCCATGTACATAAGTATCACAGGCTCCTCCCATGTACATAAGTATCACAGCCTTTGCTCAATACTTTGGTGAAGCTCCTTTGGCACCAATTACACCCTCAAGTCTTGGTGATTATGATGCTACAAGCTTGGCACACCTATTTTTGGGCAGTTTCTTCCATTCCTCTCAAGCTCCATCAGGTTGGATGGGGAGCGTCGGTGCACAGCCATTTTTCAGATCTCTCCAGAGATGTTCAATCGGGTTCAAGTCCGGGCTCTGGCTGGGCCACTCAAGGACATTCACAGAGTTGTCCTGTAGCCACTCCTTTGTTATCTTGGCTGTGTGCTTAGGGTCGGAAGATGAACCTTTGCCCCAGTCTGAGGTGCAGAACGCTCTGGAGCAGGTTTTCATCAAGGATGTCTCTGCTGCATTCATCTTTCCCTCGATCCTGACTAAATGACTAGTCTCCCAGTTCCTGCTGTTGAAAAACATCCCCACAGAATGATGCTGCCACCACCATGCTTCACTGTAGGGATGGTAGTGGCCAGGTGATGAGCGGTGCCTGGTTTCCTCCAGACATGACGCTTGCCATTCAGGCCAAAAGAGTTCAATCTTTATTCAGACCAGAGAATTTTGTTTCTCATGATCTAAGAGTCCTTCAGGTGCCTTTTGGAAAACTCCAGGCTGGCTGGAAAAATGGGGAACAGGGTAATACAGGAGGTGTAAGGAACAGTCAGGAAGGGGGTAACCAAGACTGGGAACAGGAACAAGGGGAGCAGGTACAAGGCAGTAGGGTACAGGGTACAAGGCAAGAGCAGGCTCAGGATCCAGGCTAGCAGGGGCAAAACACTGAAGCACAAGGGAATAGTAGAGGAGGCACTAAATACCCTCCCAGCAGCCAGCATCAGGCGGAGACTGATTACTGGGATCTGCTGGGAGACACTGGCTGGTGGACACCGAAACCACAACCTGCCACTCTGGGAACCACAGAGCCACCAGCAGGTGATTCAGGTCATGACAGATGGATAATCTTAGGGAGAGCTTTGGACCCCTGAAGCGTGTTGTCTACTCTTAGGTTAGTTCCCCTGCTTTTATTGGTAAAACATATTTTTTGTGTTGTACTTAGTGTCCTACTCCTGCAGGTGGCACTATAACCCAGTGGTCAAGATCTACCGATCTTTGCATTTCCTTCACGGAGAAAAAAAAATAGGAAAATCCACACATACAAGATGTAGTAAGTCAAGATGTAGTAAGTCATGTAGTAAGTGGCACTATAACCCAGTGGTCAAGACCTACCGATCTTTGCATGTCCTTCACGGAAAAAAAAAAAATAGGAAAATCCACACATACAAGATGTAGTAAGTCAAATAATATGATAATTTATGATAGTAAACATTCGCGGCAGTGACACCTCCATCACCCCCCCACCACGCCCTGGGATATAACAGCGGAAAATATTGTAATTTTTGCAGATGGCAGATTGTATGTACGCACAGTCCCCTTCTTTTTAAAAAGCCTCTACGTCGTTTTTTCTGGCTCAGAGACCGCAAACGTAACTGTCCGCAAGAGAGGAATGAAATGGAACCTCAAAAGGTTTTCAGCGATGATACATGGAAGCAATTAAAAGTCATAATTATGCCAGCCGTTATTTCTGGGGCTTTTAGAGCTCTGGCAGAAAAAAATAAAAAAAAAAAAGCGTTTTTGGCAGACGCAATTAAACACCATAAAAGTAAAGGCGATGGCTTGCTGGTATAAACAACGGACCTGTAAAGATGTCCCATGATAGGGATGTTATTGATGGGAAAATCTATTTTTTTTTTTCCTTCGGGGAGTCGGAAGAAATGAGGATAGATTTCCACGGGACGTTCTGCGCCAGAAGAAAGAACTAGGGGAAGAACTATGAAAACCATAGGAAGTAACTGGTAACCAATCAGGCTGCAGCTTTCAATTTCAACCATCTAAGATTAAAACCCAACTCCACGAATGAAAAAAAAATAGTTCTTCCATTGCCGCCTTCCTCCTCCCACCCCCCGATGCATTGTACTAGATCATGTCATCATGTGTGGCCCAGGGCACCTTATAAAAGAGGCTTGAGGGGGAGGGGGGCACTCGCCGGAGGAGAAGTAAGGTAAGTATAAAGCCCCATACACACTATCAGATTTTCGCTTGATTTTTGTCTTCAGATTTACCAAAACCATGTAGTGCAAGGACCGGCCTGATTGCACACACACTGAAACTCATAAGGTTTGACCTCATATTATATGGTTTTGGTAAATCTGAAGGAAAAAATCTGTAGAAAATCTGATAGTGTGTATGGGGCTTTACACTTTTTGCATGGCCACAATAAGGAGTGGGCCGGAGGGGCGGCTGCCCTGGTCGCTGTGGTATCATGTGAGGCAGGGGTAAGGGGGGGGGGGCACCAGGAGGGAATTTGTGTTGGGATGAGGAATTTGGGGGGCAGCAGGGCTAAGAATTATTCTAGGAAGGGAAATTTGTGCTAGGAGTGGTGATTTGTGTTGGGAAGGGGGTGGGAGATTTGTGCTAGGAGGGTCGATTTGTGCTAGAAGTGATATAGTAGGGGGGAAGGGGATCTGTGCTAGGATGAGAATTGTTCTTTGGGGGTGGGAGAATTTGTGTCAGTAGGGATGATTGATTGGGGGTATCTGTGCTAGGAGGGGGATCTGGAGTAGGAGGGGGGGGGGATCTGGAGTAGGAGGGGGATCTGGGGTAGGGGGGAGGGGGAGAGAATGTGTCCTCAGGGGGGTTGCAAGAGTATTTTTTTTCCTATTTTCTTGGGTTTTAGGCCTCATTCACACAATTATTGCTACTAATAAAATTGCCCCAGATTAATCGCTATTAGTCCCTACACTTCATTGCTACCTATATGTGTGTTGATTGATTGCTAATAGGCAATGGCACAATTGTAGCATGAGCACACCAGCAAAAATTGCCCATTTGTATTGGTATTATCATTGCTGCCCCGTCATCACACACACACGGCCTGTTATCTGTACGTGTAAACCTTTTTGTGTGTAACAATTTGTATCCTTTTTATACCACAGCTGAATACAAAGTTGCAATGGCTCAGGTATTATTGTTGCAGGAGAGAAGACTGGATACAATCGGTGCTGACATCACAGCAGTGACATCACATGACACCCACCTCCTACGTTGTTTTTGTAGGTGCCGTACAGCTCTTTCACTCTTCTGTAGCGGAATGCCAACTTCCTCATCCAGTCGACTCCCCCGTGGACACCGGACCCCAGGCAGAGATTGGCCCCGGCCGCCGAGCTGTGGAATCCGTCCCCAGAAAAGTTGTACGTGCTGCAAGAGAGAGACAGGGATGGGGGGTCAGTGTGACAGCGGGAGAGACAGGGATGGAAAGTCAGTCTGACAGCGGGAGAGACAGGGATGGGGGGGTCAGTATGTGAGTGGGAAAGCCAGAAATGGGGGGGTCAGTCTGAGAGCAGAAGAGCAAGGGATGGGGGGGGGGGTCCAGTCAGACCGCGCGAGAGACAGGGATGGGGGGTCAGTCTGACAGTGGGAGGGACAGGGATGGGGCGTCAGTCTGACAGTGGGAGGGACAGGGATGGGGGGTCAGTCTGACAGCGGGAGAGACAGGGATGGGGGGGGTCAGTCTGACAGCAGGAGAGACAGGGATGGGGGGTCAGTCTGACAGCGGGAGAGACAGGGATGGGGGGTCAGTCTGACAGTGGGAGAGACAGGGATGGGGGGTCAGTCTGACAGTGGGAGAGACAGGGATGGGGGGGTCAGTCTGACAGCAGGAGAGACAGGAATGGGGGGTCAGTCTGGGAGCAGGAGAGACAGGGATGGGGGGGTCAGTCTGGGAGCAGGAGAGACAGGGAAGGGGGGTCAGTCTGACAGTGGGAGAGACAGGGATGGGGGGGTCAGTCTGACAGTGGGAGAGACAGGGATGGGGGGGGGGGTCAGTGTGACAGCAGGAGAGACAGGAATGGGGGGTCAGTCTGAGAGCAGGAGAGACAGGGAAGGGGGGTCAGTCTGACAGTGGGAGAGACAGGGATGGGGGGGTCAGTCAGTCAGTGGGAAAGACAGGGATGGGGGGTCAGTCTGACAGCAGGAGAGACAGGAATGGGGGGTCAGTCTGAGAGCAGGAGAGCCAGGAATGGGGGGGGGGGGTTAAAGCATCACACATGGATAGTAAAATTGACATTGTTTGCCACCGTTGTGTGACTTTTAAAGCGTGACATGTTTGGTATCTTTTTACTCAGTGTGAAATCATCTTTTATATTTTATAAAGAAATTGGGTTATGCATTCTGTTTTTTTTTTTTTGCATTAAAAATTTTTAAAAGTGTATTTTTTTCCCCAAAATTGCATTTGAAAAAACGTTGCATGAATAGCGTGTGACATAAAAGATTGCAAAACCCACCAATTTATTCTCTATGGCCTAATAATAATGTTTGGGGGTTCTAAGTAATTTTCTAGCAAAAAAAAGATTTTTACATGGAAACAAAAACTGCCAGAAAATGCCAGGTCTTCAAGGGGTTAATAAAACATTAATGATGCATAAAGATAAGAACGAATGGGATCCCAGTATCTATAGGGGAGATGGGCCCCCAGCTGTCACAGGGCCACCCCTAGTGGAAGACGCTCTATCTTTACCGCGGACCGGCGTCCCCCGGTTGTACGTCCAATTCTCACTCTCCAGCCGGCACATTATACTCCGGAGGATCTGCAGCATGTGAGAAAGTCATTATCTGCGGTTTTGGAGTAAATATACGGATCAGCGAGGAGCCAACTGTGATGTCACTGCGTCAGATCATTTGGCGCTGGGGAAGAATCTATGACATTATAATGGCAAACGATGCCAAGAAACCGGCGTGGGACTGTGGCATCACAGGGAAAAGGAGGGGGGGGAGGGGAGGGGTTACACAGCATTCCCCTCCCACCGCCACAAAACAGACTGTGAATGGAAAAAGTGTTAAAATTAGAATCTTGTCAGGAGATGGAAGTCAACAACTCGTCACTTATGTTCCAGGGAAGACAAAAAATGAGATTTTACTAAAGAGTTTGGATAAGAACGTTACAATCCCGCCCACCAATAGAAAAAAAAAACACCCAACATGACGTGACCACAAGAGGGCGCTACAGATATCAATAGTGGGGGAGGAATACGATCGATCTGTCCTTCGCTATCCATAGAGGAGATCAATGAATTGTGTATGTGGGATCATTACAGCCAATCTCACCTCAAGTCTTGTCCGTTGTCGTCAGAGGAGACGTCATCTATGTGGATCTGGTCACATTCCTAATAAACAACAAAAAGGCCAATATGTTATTTGTGTCTTCCAGTGCAGAAACTCGTACTTCTCTGTACAGCGCTGCGGTATATGTCAGAGCTATATACATGTATAATAATAATAGTGTGTGACACGATACAATTCTCCTATTCGATTTCCTTTAGATTTACCTTCAGCTGTGCAGTGCAAGGGCCTGCCTGAGGGCATACAAAGAGAAAGGGCTCATGCTTGACCTCGTATTATACGGGTTTTGGGAAATCTCAACGATAGTTGAACAAGAAAATTGTATAGTATATGGCCAGCATAAGCTCCTCTGAGACTGATGTGAGTGGCTCAGTGTTCTCTGTACAGCACTGCGGTATATGTTAGAGCTATATAAATTTATAATAGTGTGTGACTGTGGGGGGGACATTAGAGTGTAAGCTCCTCTGGTGCAGAGACTGATGTGACTGGCTCGGTGATTTTTGTACAGCCCTGCGGTATATGTCAGAGCTATATAAATATATCATAGTGTGTGACTGTGGGGGGGACATTAGAGTGTAAGCTCCTCTGGTACAGAGACTGATATGACCGGTTCAGTGTTCCCTGTACAGCACTGTGGTATATGTCGGAGCTATATAAATGTATACTAGTGTGTGACTGTGGGGGGGACATTAGAGTGTAAGCTCCTCTGGTACAGGGACTGATGTGACTGGCTCAGTGTACAGAACCGCAGTATATGTCAGAGCTATATAAATGTATTTTAAAACTGAACACTCCAAGCTGCCGCATTGTGATTGGTTGTCGCTGTGGGTCACTGCACATGGCGCTGTTGTCGGAGAAAGAGAAGGTGCAGCTACGCTCCGCCTGACTCCGGCTGTATTATGTAAGGTGGAAGGTATTTGTGTGGATTCAGATCTGCTTTTCTCATTTACACTGGAAGAGAAGGCGGTATTGTGTGACAGCCGTGGCTATATCACATATCCATCTTCCCAAGAAAGCTGCCACCGGTAACACAGACACTACCTCATAGCCCACCAATGGGCACTGTCGTCTTTCCAAAGGAAAAGCAAACCAGCCTCAAACACCAACATGTCTGTCAGTCATTGTCTACTGGCGAGGGCAGGAACCATGTCTATCAGTGATATCTGTACTGAGTCTGACCTTCTGAAAATGAGGTGAGATCCCAGAGCATCAGAGTGACTCAGATAGTACTGATGCCAAACACAGCCAGGCAAGTAGCATTTTCAGAATGGTCTCAGCATTGGCAGCCTACATGTGTTTTTTCCCTTTGAATATTTACTATAAATACGGCTAACGGGGAATGCTGACGCTAACGGCTGGGCTAATGGGGAATGCTGACGCTACCGGCTGGGCTAATGGAGAATGCTGACGCTACCGGCTGGGCTAATGGGGGATGCTGACGCTACCGGCTGGGCTAATAGGGGGATGCTTGCGCTACCGGCTGGGCTAATGGGGGATGCTGACGCTACTGGCTGGGCTAATGAGGGATGCTGGTGCTACCGGCTGGGCTAATGGGGGATGCTTGCTCTGCCGGCTGGGCTAATGGGGAATTCTGGCGCTACTGGCTGGGCTAATAGGGAATGCTGGCGCTACCGGCTGGGCTAATGGGGAATGCTGGAGCTACCGTCTGCGCTAATAGGGAATGTTGGCACTACCGGCTGGGCTAATGGGGGATGTTGGCGCTACCGGCTGGTCTAAAGGGGGATGCCGGCGCTACTAGCTGGTCTAATGGGGAATGTTGGCGCTACCAGCTGGGCTAATGGGGGATGTTAGCGCTACCAGCTGGGCTAATGGGTGATGCTTGAGCCACAAGCTAGGCTAATGGGGGATGCTGGAGCTACCAGCTGGGCTAATAGGGGATGCTGGTGCTACCAGCTGGACTTATGGGGAATTCTGGTGCTACCGGCTAGGCTAATGGGGGATGCTGGAGCTACCGGTTGGGCTAATGGAGGATGCTGGAACTACTGGCTGGGCTAATGTGGATGATGGAGCTACCGGCTGGAGTTGGTAGTTTACCATAATGGCCACTTTGGATCAATAATCCAATCTTTGTAACTGAACAAACATGAACTGGTCTAAAAACTGTCACATTATAATGACAAAGTTTCAACAGATGGATTGAAAAGTAGACCAATGATACAATGTTTCAAAACTGTATAATACATAGCATGCATCATCCCCATATCTCAAAGGAGACTCGGGGCACTCAGTAGAAAATCTGGGGCATGTGCCCAGGGTACTAGGGAGCAGCAACACCCCTGCCCCTGAAGCCAGGGTCTAGCAATGCCCCTGCTGGGGGCGCTGGACCAAGGAGGAAGCTGGAGACAGTGTTGGCGAGTAGAGAGAAGGTAAGTGAAGACCGGCACTTTTAGGGGGATCAGTGGCACCATTAGGGGGACATAATAAGTGGGAAAAAAAATTATCCGGGAGTTACTCTTTAATTCTACTTTTTCCAAGGTGCAAAGCGTGCCCCCTTGTGTTTTGCAAAGTGAACAACAAGTTTATTATGTGGACTGTTGGTGTATTTATACAAGGTGATCATATTGATTAGGCTACTCTATGGGGCAGTGGTGGGCAAGCTACGGCATTTCAAAACTGGCAGTTACAAGCAGTACCGGAACAAGGTCATCCAGCGCCCAAAGCAAAGATGGCAAACGGCTTCTGAACACAGGAGTGCTGCACTTGCAGGAAAGAGGTGGGAAGGTAGAACAGAGCCTGCATTGCCTCCCAGCTTTCTCCTCCCGTCCTAGCACTGGGCTGACAGGAGTAGTGATGCCATTGTCACTACTCCTGTCAGTCTTGTAACAAAAGGAGGCCGTCCCCATCCCTACAGCAAATCATTGCGCCCAGGGCAGCCGCCCGTCCTGTTCACACCTTGTCCCAGCCCTGGTTACAAGCACAGCTCTAAATGTACCATGATGCATTGCAAGACTGTCAGTTACAATTATGACTCGCAGTGGCATGATGGGACTTATAGTTCTGCAACAGCTGGAAGGCCACAGGTTGTCTACCCCTTGCTCTAGGGGGCGATCCCTCTCACAGAGGTATTTCATTGCTCTTTTATAGGGAGTAATCCATACAGTATGTGGGAGCGCCAAATGAAAAAGGTCTTAGCACAGCACTGATTATAAAAAAAAAGAAAAAAGGGTCTTAGTACGTGATATTCGGATTGTCTCATTTTTATTGCGCATGAGATATCCATGAAGCACAACGCGTTTCAGGGGTCTTAAAAACTCCCTTCTTCGGGGGCTGAACTAAGCTGAAACAAGAGTGGCGCTCTCACATCATGCAAAATAATATGAGGTTACTGAAATGCTGAGCTGTCAAGAAAGTCAGGGAAAAGTCAGATCCGGTTATGGGATAGGGACTCAAAGCATTGAAGCCACTGGATTAGCATAACAGCCAGGCAGCTAGCATTTTCAGGTCAAAAATTGCCTCTTTCTTTATTGAAAGGTTCCCTTTAAATGCGCCTGGGTGCGCAACACTGCCATTTTCATTTGAGAGAAAAATGCGATGTGTAAGCCACCACGCACAAATCTGATTGGCCGCCGTTGCCCTAAAATATGTGCATGCTGCGACCTCTAACTTATTCCCTATTTTCACAGCAGCTTGCATCCGCTATTAATAGACATCCCATTTGTTGTTAATTGGCCAGCTCCCTCAATCAGCTGGAAATCTAATTTCCGCAAACCAGTTTTTACAGCCTTGGCCCGTCCATGTGCCTGCACACTCTCCCTGTTGTGTGCCGCGGGTACCTAAGCACTCACACATCTGCCAGGATCACATACATTAGAAGAAAAAAAAAAGAGAGAGACTGGTAGCATTAAACCACATGGTGGCGCACTCTCACCGAGTTGCCTAGGAGAATTTTCATTCCTCTGGCAGATGGAGTCGGTGACTACAGCCGAGAACCCGGGCATTCTTGAAAGTTCATAGGTCTAGCTGGTAAACTGCGGAATTAGATGTTGGCACGGCTAGAAAGGGCTTAAAGATCTGAACCAGAGGAAAAAGTTTTCTAATGATGTAAAAAGAACCAGAAGGTCACGGCCAAAGCATCTCGGGGCCATATACGCCCTGTCATTAAACAATTTCAACGTTATGTTAAAAAAAAAAAATTTTTTTAAAAAAGGCAACGCAAGTCGTGGAGGAATTCAAAATGAAAGTTACAAAAAAATGCCGCAATGAAAAAAAAAAAAATGGAAAAATTATTGGACCCAACAGAGGAAAATTTTCCTGGGGGAGACCCAAGAGGAACACAAATTTTGGATCCGGCATGTGGCGAGAAGAAATAAACAGATGACCGCGTGAAAAGAAAACAATGTGATTGGAGCGTCTCGCCGTGCCAGGAGCTGGCTTGTAATTTGGCGCTTTTGTGGTCAGATGTCCGGCGAATCGCAGGAGATAGTTTCGGAGGCCGCGTCTTATCTGGAATTAATTACAGAGGACTCGTGGAAGAGGAAAACAGTAAATCAGGGTTGGACGTGTTGGGCGGTTGTTGCTCGGAAAATAAAAGGCTTTTGTGAAACAATACGTCTTGATTGCATTGTGTGTTTCGACGACTCTTGTGGCTGTTTTCATGTGTTTTTGGGAAAGTAGACGGCGGGCGAGACGTAGATGGGAATTTCAAAGCAGCTGTGGCTTTTCCTGCATCTGTGAGCACCCCGGCACAGTGACCACCATTCATCCAATGGAATGATGGGAGTGATGATGACTAATAACCACAGACCCAGATTGAGCCATGAATACAGAAGACGCCTCCACTGGTGCTGGACTACTTTGGAAATGTATGCGCGTTTCCAAAGTCAGGTACTACCGTGTTTCCCCGAAAGTAAGACAGTGTCTTACTTTCTTTTTATCCCCAAAAGCCCCACTATGTCTTACTTTCGGGGTATGTCTTATATTGGAAAAAAAATTTCGAATTTTTTGTTTTAACCATAAAATTAACATTTATTAACAACCTGAACAGTATTGTATTCACCACAAAACAGTTTTATAAAAGGAAGTGCCAAGAATGTCTTGTTACAACATTGCATAACATGTAAAACAATGAAAAATGGTAAGAACGAACAGTGGAATACTGGAGGATAAAACAGATTTATGTGTGATACAGTACCACCTGCTGTATATAATCCAGTGTGACACCTGCTGATACCCACTGGGTTACATACAGCAGATGATACCCCAGTATGCCAGTGTGTATGTTTTACTGATGTATGATTAATACTGTGTGCATTACCGTATTTTAAGCAGGAGGCGGCAGTGACAAGTGCAGGGGACGGCGCGGTGACTTATGGAGAGGGGGACGGCTCAGGCGTGGGTAGGAGGCGGCGGTCATTAAGATCAGAGGGAAATGGCAGACGCGGCGACGTATGGAGAGGGGGACGGTGCGGACGTGGGCAGGAGGCGGCGCACAGCTAGATGAGAGGGAGGCTGCAATACCCCCGTGTTTCCCTGAAAGTAAGACATATGTCTTACTTTCGGGGTACGGCTTATATTAGCCGACCCCTCTGAAACTCCCGATACGTCTTACAATCGGGGGTGTCTTACTATCGGGGAAACAGGGTAATATTGGATGAGAAGACGGCTTGAAAGGGTGTTCTTTTGGGTTGAGCTCAGGGTTCCTCAACACCCAACTGCTCAAATCATGTCTGTATGGAGCTGGCTTTGTACACAGAGGCACAGTCATGGTGGAACAGAAAAGGGTCTTCACCAAACTGTTACCAAAAGGTTGGAAGAGAAGAATTGTCTACAATGTCTTTTGCATGATGACACCTGAACTCCATCACTGGGATGAGAGGGCCACATACCACCACCATTCATCCAATGGAATGATGGGAGTGATGATGACTAATAACCACAGACCCAGGTCGAGCTGTGGATCCAGTGGACACTTCCACTGGTGCTGGATGTCTGTGGGAATTTATGCATGTTTTCAAGGTTAGGTAGTGATATTGGATGAGAAGACCTGGCTTGTGATGGTGTTCATTTGGGTTTAGTTCAGGGATCTGTCTCAAGTTCCTCCACATCCAGTTTGTCAGACCATGTCTTTATGGAGATGGCTTTGAACACAGAAGACCTGGCTTGTAAATCGGCATTCCAATTCAACTCAAAGGTGTTCAGTAGGGTTGAGTTCAGGGCTCTGTCCAGGACATGCCAGTTCCTCCACACCCAACTGGTTGAACCATGTCTTTATGGAGCTGGCTTTGTACACAGGGGGACCATCATGGTGGAACAGAAAAGGGTCTTCACACTGTTACCACAAGGTTGGAAGAGCACAATTGTCTACAATGTCTTTGCAGGATGTCAACTGAATTGCATCATTGGGATGAGGGGGCCACATATCACCACAATTCATCCAATGCAATGATGGGAGTGATGATGAATAATAACCACATGCCTGGATTGAGCCGTAAATACATTGGACGCCTCCACTGGCACTGGACATCTATGGGAACTTGTGCGTGTTTCCAGGGTCAGGTACTGGTGTTGGATGAGAAGACCTGGCTTTCAAAGGTGTTCATTTGGGTTGAGGTCAGGGATCTGACTCAAGTTCCTCCACACCCAACTGGTCAGACCATGTCTTTTTGAAGCTGGCTTTGAACACAGAAGACCTGGCTTGCAATTGGCATTCCATTTCATCTCAAAGGTGTTCAGTAAGATTGAGGTCAGGGACAGGACACTCAAGGTCCTCCAAACTAGCTGGTCAAACCATGTTTTTTATGGAATTGGCTTTGTACACAGGGGCACAGCCATGGTGGAACAGAAAAGGGTCTTCACTAAACTCTTACCACAAGGTTGGAAGAGCACAATTATCTACAATGTCTTTGCATGATGACACCTGAACATCATAGGGTTGAAGGGGCCACATAGTGTAGATGCGTTGGTCAGTTGTCCACAAAACATTTGGCTTACCTCTATAGTAAGCCTTATGAACAGGTTAGAAAAGTAATTCTGTGAATGGACACTTACCTCCAGGTCATTGAAGAAAAGGTGATTGTCAGCAAGGTTGAAGATCATTTCTTCCATCATAAGACCAACCCGTACCGCCGTGGTCGTGTCCTGTAGAGAGAAGAATGAAGACTGGATCACATACAGAACTGGAATAAGCATCAAATAATGCTATAGAGATCATAAACCGGGATCCTTATAGAATATTTGTAATTAATTTATTCAGCTGGTGGAATAGGCTACAGTCAGATTGCATCCATTTGATTTAAAGTGTTTGTTGCAATTGCATTCACTCACTGTAAATGACTGTCTATGTAATTTGTTGATAATTTTGCTAATAATAAAAACATATTCAACCTCAAACTGTTGATTAACCCAAATGTGCAAAGCTGTGCCAGCTCCTCTATTATAGGCAGGCAAAGCCTTTTATAAAAACGAGCCATGTAAATACCCTTTTAGGGTGATCTTCAGCTTTTTTGGGGGGTTAAGAAACACTTTAAGTATATACTGTACTAAAAAAAAAATACCTGGAGGAGAACTCATGGTTTAGCCCTCACAAGGCAAAATATTAGGTACATTTTCAGGGGATGGTGTGTGGATAGGTTTATTCCTTTCAGATGTCAGGTCACTTCACCTTTTCGCTAGATGGACGTTTTTAGTTTATGTAATATTATGGAGAAGGACCCCTGGTGGGGACAACCAGGACACCTACTTGGAAATCTAAGATGAGAAAGCCCAGAGGTGGTAACTACAGATGGAAATCCCAAAAGTCCCCATTATATTTCGAGCCCTTTCACACTGAAAGGCGCGGGGGCGTTGTCGGTAAAGTGCCGCTAGTTTTAGTGGCGCTTTAACATTTTTAGAGGCGCTAGTGGGGCGTTTTTAAGGCGCTTGGGCAGAGCTGCCCGTTGATTTCAATGGGCAGGGGCACTTTAGGAGTGGTGTATACACCACTCCTAAAGCACCTCAAAGAAGCTGCTTGCAGCAATTTTTTGACGTCCTGTCAGCGCAGCGCCCCAGTGTGATATCACTTGGGCTTTTCACGCTGAGATTGCAGATGAGGTGCTTTAAAGGCATCTGTACATTGTGCACCCCTGAATCCTGCTCTCTGTACACTGCGCAACCCTGAACCCTTCTCTCTGTACACTGTGCACTCCTGAACCCTTCTCTGTGTGCACTGTACACCCCTGAACCCTGCTCTGTATACTGTGCACCCCTGAAGACTGTAAACTGTTCATCATAGACTCTGCTCTCTGTACACTGCGCACCCCTGAACCCTGCACTCTGTACACTGCGCACATCTGAACTCTGCATGCTGTACACTGCACACCCCTGAACCCTCTGCACCCCTAAACCTTGCACTCGGTACACTGCGCACCCCTGAACTCTGCACTCTGTACACTTCTGAACTCTGCACTCTGTAGTCTGTACACTGTGCACTCCTGAACTCTGCACTCTGTAGTCTGTACACTGTGCACTCCTGAACTCTGCCCTCTGTAGTCTGTACACTGTGCACTTCTGAACTCTGCACTCTGTAGGTAGCACACTCCTGATCCCTGCACTCTTTATGTAGTACACTCCTGGTATTTAATGCCTCTTTAAGGCTCTCCCAGTCTTAATGCAATTAGGCCCCACCCACCATTTGCTGCGTGTGCTCTCCTGCCCCCACATAGGTAACAGTGGGGGGTGGGGTGGTTGAGTATATATCTATATATATATATATATATATATATATATATAGATAGATATATACATAAACACACACGTGTTCTTGAGCTTTATGGTGCTCAACCTAATGCAGTTGGTTGCGCACACTTATGGGCACAACCATATAAATCCTGGGTGCCTGTGCAGTTCATGGCTGTGCTCACAAATGTCTGATACAGATCAGCCCCTGCTACAGCCTCTCACCTTGTTACTTGCTGCATAGTTACAAAGTTGCAGTTTGATCACGTGTAAAAGTCCAAAGTTATAACTCCAATCACTTGTGGCTCCAAAGTTACAATGTTGCAGTCTCTGACCTTGTGATTTCCTACAAAGTTACAATGTTGTAGCCTCTCCCCCTGTTACTTTCCGTTTCAAAATTACAAAGTTGCAGTCTCTCATCTTATGGCCTTATGATTTGCTACAAAGTTACAATGTTGCAGTTGAGCAAAATGCTTTCTACTGCCCGCAGCAGACTGATGACATCATCTCAGCCTAGGCAAAACCACTGACTGGAGCTTATGGATGGCTTTTTAAATGGTAAAAAGGTGGAGTTTTTTCTGAATGGTTGAACTATAGCTGTATATTGTGACAGGTTAGGAACATATGCATGCAGACACAGAGTTCTGAATTATTATTTTTTTACAGACTTTCTTTTGAATTTGATGCACATCATTACAGACAGTGCAGATAACTTAAAAAAAAAGTTCCATATGTAGGTGGAAGAACATTCACATCGGAGACGATGCTCTCCTTCAAATATTTGTGTACAAGTCTCGTCTCCGGCCCGGTGTTCAGGCACGCCAAGCGCGGCGATGAACCCCCATACCTGCGCCGCCTCCCCCCCTCCTCCTGTTTGCTCGGCCTCCAATCACCCTGACATTCACACAGCCGCCACAATGAGCGATAAGCCCTCATAGGACTACTTCCAGCGCGCCGGCCCCCTTTTCTCTTCTGCTGCCAACTACCTGCCGAGCCCCAGAGCAAATAATGACACTGCCACGGGGATGAAGGCATTAATTATGTGTATTTATGAAATCAGACTGCTATTCTGCGGCTTTATCTGCTGGGGATGTCATCCAGGGGTTAGAGACGGATTAGCAGACAATCGAGGCCTTTCTGTGCTGGAAACTCCTACCTGCGGTTTTTTTTTTTTACCTGCGCTAATGAAAGTGCCTCAAATCACAGAGAATGTCAGATCCGTAATTGCACTTAATGACTTGGGAACGCTTTACAAAACAGACCTGTTTGGCGGCCTGACACCGAGGTGCTAATCTACAACATATGTTAAAGAATAAGAGGCTGCGTGTACATAATAAAGGGGCAGTCCACTCACAAGCGAAGTCCATTTTTTTTATTGGTTTGATTCACCCAGGAACAGAACGGTACATTTCCGATTCAGAGATTAGATTAAGAATAATTCATTAATTATTAAATGCCACCTCAGTCACCTCAATCACATATAGCTGACATGCTAGTGCCCCCTGTAGAATCAGACATAAAGATAAGGACAACTGTAGACTGAATCCAGCTAACCCATCAATAAAGGTGGAGATTGGGGGCATCCGGAGGAAATCCCCAAAACACAGGAAAATACAAGTTCTGTTTCCGTTACTTGTTGAATCTGACGAGCTTTTTATATATCTCTTGCAAACGCCACATCCACCTTGTTTATAATGTCCTTTATAATGGGTACAGAACCAGGAACTCAGCACAGGGATGGTGGAAACCCCTCATAATGGGCACAGCGGGTGTACAGACCCGGGAACTCAGCACAGGGATGGTGGGAACCCCTCATAATGGGCACAGCATGTGTACAGACCCGGGAACTCAGCACAGGGATGGTGGGAACCCCTCATAATGGGCACAGCGGGTGTACAGACCCAGAAAATCACCACAGGAATGCTGGGAACCCCTCATAATGGACACAGCAGGTGTACAGACCCGGGAACTCAGCACAGGAATGGTGGGAACCCCTCATAATGGGCACAGCAGGTGTACAGACCCGGGAACTCAGCACAGGGATGGTGGGAACCCCTCATAATGGGCACAGCAGGTGTACAGACCCGGGAACTCAGCACAGGGATGGCGGGAACCCCTCATAATGGGCACAGCAGGTGTACAGACCCGGGAACTCAGCACAGGGATGGTGGGAACCCCTCATAATGGGCACAGCAGGTGTACAGACCTGGGAACTCAGCACAGAGATGGTGGGAACCCTTCATAATGGCCCCAACAGGTGTACAGACCCGGGAACTCAGCATAGGAATGGTGGGAACCCCTCATAATGGGCACAGCGGGTGTACAGACCCAGAAAATCCCCACAGGAATGCTGGGAACCCCTCATAATCGGCACAGCAAGTGTACGGACCCAGGAACTCAGCACAGGGATGGTGGGAACCCCTCATAATGGGCGCAGCGGGTGTACAGATCTGGGAATTCAGCACAGGGATGGTGGGAACCCACCGTAATGTGCACAGCAGGTGTATGAACCCTGGAAACCAGCACTGTGATGGTGGGAACCCCTCATAATGGGAATGCCGAATTGATTGAAAATATTTCAAATCTCTTTGCATCAAGATTTTATCATAATAGGTTTCCTATAAATTAAAGATCTAAATTTCCACTGACAGAGCGGGGAATATCCCAGATACCCATGTGTGCTCCATTCAAACAAAACCCAATCCACATTCTCCAGCATTGTAGTCTTTAAAACCCAGCTCTGCCCAAAGCTCTTCGTTTTTGTTTTGGCTGGAGTGGGAGGGGTTAGAACCTCTGTTGGGTTTTTAAAGCATTCTGTGTCACCATTGAGAAGATGAACTCTCATTTCCTGTCCTGGTGATAAGAGAATTGGAGGGGGAGGAAGTAGGGAATCGCATCAAAATCAATTGTTTACCATTTTCTGCAAAACTAAAAAAGTCTGTCTGGATTTGGCCTTTATTGTGTACATTTTTACTGGGTCAGGTGACAGTCTAACATCTGTGGGGGCCTTGCCATTGTGCTTCCTGGTAATTTGGCCCCACCCATTTCCATATTTGCCTTGGATGCCCCAACTGAAGAGACCAATTGTCAATGCACTGCCCAATAATTTAGTCCCACCACATCTGTTTCCATCTTTGCCATGTATGCTCAATGATCTTGTCTACCATTGAGGAGACCAATCGCCATTGTACCTCCTGGTAATTTGGTCCCATCTATTTAAATTTTTGCTATGGATGCTCAAAGACCTTGCCCTACCACTGAGGAGACCAACTGCCATTATACTGCCTGCTAACTTAGTCCCATCCCATCCATTTCCATTTTTGCCTTGGCTGCTCAAAGACCTAGTCCCACCACGGAGTGGACTATTAGCCACTATACCGCCCTCATAACCTAACCCCATCCATTTAAATTTTTGGCTTGGATGCTCAAGGACCTTGTTCTGCCACTGAGGAGACCAACTGCCATTATACCTCCTGATAACTTCCCATTAATTTCCATTTTTACCTTGGATGCTCAAAGACCTAGTCCCACCACTTAGGGGACTAGTAGCCACTGTACTGCCCCAAAATGTAGCCTCACCCCATCCATTTCCATTTTTGCCTTGGATGCTCAAGGACCTTGTCTCGTTACTGAAAAGACCAGTCCCCATTGTACCTCCTTTTGGTCCCACTAATTTCCATTCTGCCTTGGATGCTCAAAGACATTTTCCCACCAATGAGGAGGCCAACTGCCATTAAACCACCTGATAACTTAGCCCCATTCCATTCATTTCATTTTTTGTCTTGGATGCTGGAAGGACCTTATTCCACCACTGAAGAGACCAACTGCTATTATATCGCTTGATAACGTAGCCACATCCCATCCATTCCCATTTTGGCCTTGGATGCCCAAAGACCTAGTCCCACCACTGAGGGGACCAATAGACACTGTACTGCCCCATAATGCAGCCCCACCTTATCTATTTCCATTTTTACCTCGGATGTCCAAGGACCTTGTTTCGCCACTGAGAAGACCAGTCACCATTGTACCTCCTTTTGGTTCCACTCATTTACATTCTGTCTTGGATGGTCAAAGATCTTTTCCCACCACTGAGGAAGCCAACTGCCATTAAATCACCTGCTAACTTAACCCCATCCCATTCATTTCACTTTTTGCCTTGGTTGCTCGAAGGACTGAGGAGACTAGTCGCCATTGTACCACCTTTTGGTCCTGCACGTTTCCATTTTTGCCTTAGATGCTCAAGGACTTTGTCCCACCACTGAGGGGAACAATCACCATTGTATCTCCCATTAACCTTGCTCTGCCACATCAATTTCCATTAAGGTGGCAAAATGCTCTGCAGATGGCTTGCCCCACCCATGAGCAAATATCCCCCCCCCCCACAAGGGTGGTCTCAGCACCATTTAGCAGACATGTTCTGCAGAGAGGCAAGGAGACGTACCTTAAATCTCCTTAGTTTGGGTGGTTGATTCGCTGACCAGCTGTAAATTGTAGCCATTAATTCAGCGCAGACACTATAATTTATGACTACATCGAAACCCTACAAAGCAGCCAGCCAGAAGAGGCAACTGACACCATATTCCTTGTGATTTATACAGCGGCCTGAACTCTAAATATCCCCTAAAGAGTGCAATTAATAAAAAGGTGGGGGGATGGGAGGAGGGGAGTACATTTTTTTGTTGCCGGCTTCTTGATTCGGGTCCCAGTCACAGAAAAGAGCCTAGTGATTGGGACCACGTTATTTGTTCTGCACCCGTAAAAAAAAAAAAAACACAAAAAAAACGCAAGCGCATAAAGTTGAGTGACAATTCGCCCCAACCTCTTGCCAAGAGATAATTTTTCTGGAGGTTTATGAGACAGCGAGCTCCGGGACATCAATGACACCCCGCTAATGCACTCTGGCAGGTAATGTTTGGCTTTTTGGGCTGGCGGTCGGCCAGGAGAATACTTTAGCGCAACAGTGAACCTTGGCTGTGGCCTTTCACAGTTTAAACAACCAATTGTGGCTTGTTTGCCTGCAGTGTGTTTTTCGAGAGACGAGGCAGATAAGGAAGAAAATTTGGCGGCTTAAGGGGATTCGTAGTTCTGTGTTTTGTTTCGATTCAAATGTTAAAGCACAAACAATTTAAACATGTTCCTCAATTGTCACAAAGGATAAAAATCCACTTTGTGCGCACCAAAATGCCTTTGCAAACCGAGATATTATCTTGTACACCTAGCAGTGACATCACTGGGCTGTACATAGACTGTGCAGAGAGCAGAGCTGTGGGAGGGGCCCGGCAGACCCCATCCACTACAGACCGCCTGCAGTAAACTATAGGAGGGGGGCGGAGACAAGACCAGTCACCCTGTACAAGGAGAGAGAGAAAAACTGTGGGAACCAAGCAGGCCCGACCCACTACTGACTGCCTGCAGTAAACTACAGGAGGGGGCGGAGACAAGACCAGTCACCCTGTACAAGGAGAGAGAGAAAAACTGTGGGAACCAAGCAGGTCCGACCCACTACTGACTGCCTGCAGTAAACTACAGGAGGGGGCGGAGACAAGACCAGTCACCCTGTACAAGGAGAGAGAGCAGAGCTGTGGGAACCAAGCAGGCCCAACCCACTACTGACTGCCTGCAGTAAACTACAGGAGGAGGTGGAGACAAGACCAGTCACCCTGTACAAGGAGAGAGAGCAAAACTGTGGGAACCAAGCAGGCCCCACCCACTACTGCCTGCCTGCAGTAAACTACAGGAGGGGGCGGAGAAATGACAAGTCACCCTGCACAAGGAGAGAGAGCAGAGCTGTGGGAGGAACCCAGCAGGCCCCACCCACTACTGCCTGCCTGCAGTAAACTACAGGAGGGGGCGCAGACAAGACCAGTCACCCTGCACAAGGAGAGAGAGAGAGCAAAACTGTGGGAGGGACACAGCAGGCCCCATCCACTACTGACTGCCTGCAGTAAACTACATGAGGGGGCGGAGACAAGACCTGTCACCCTGCACAAGGAGAGAGAGCTGCAGTGGTCTTTATTACTGGATCACTGCACAGATCTGCAAGAAACACACAAATCACGCTAAGAGGTCTATTTATAAATCATTCATTCGACCAATGCCACAAGCATTTGCCCAACCTGTGTGGATTTTCCCTATATTTTCTCCAATATGTTTATCTCCTATGATCCGCAGCTCAATCTAGCGGCCAAAATAAGTCAATAATTGCAGCCCCATAAGCAGACAAGGAATATCTGTAGCAAGGCAAAGAAACAAATGATGGTGCTTCTTCTAAGTGCAGTATGCAAGATCAATTTATTAATAGAAAACCAATAAACCATTCACATCTAGTAGAATAAAAAGTGCATGTCATAAGCTCTGGTGTCATCAGCAAGAAACCCAGGCAGTGCAAAGATGATAGGGAGCAGAAACCGCCAACAAGAGAAGATATACAAGCTCTGAAGCCGATCTGACATCTTGGGAACTTGGCCGATGTTGCTACGTGTTTCATGGCTGTAACACCTCTTTGTCAAGCCGCTCAAGAGGCTTGAGAAAGAGGTGCTACCACTTTGAAGGGTGTAGCCACGCCCCTTTCATGCCTCCCAGCGTGTTAGACCATTGGTCAAGTTTCTTGCTGTCATATTGGCTTCAGAGCTTGCATAGCCTCTCCTATCGACGGTTAGATAGAATTAAAAGTGCATGTCATAAGCTCTGCTGCATCATCCAGAATCCCAGGCAGTGCAAAGATGATAGGGAGCAGAAACCTCCAATAAGAGAAGATATCTGAGCTCTGAAGCCGATCTAACGGCTTGGGAACTTGGCCAATGTTGCTACGCGTTTCATGGCTGTAACACCTCTTTGTAAAGCCACACAAGAGGCTTGAGAAAGAGGCGTTACCACTTTGAAAGGTGTAGCCACGCCCCCCTTCATGCTTTCCAGCGTTTTAGACCATTGGCCAAGTTTCTTGCTGTTATATTGGCTTAAGAGCTTTGGCCAAGTTTCTTGCTGTTATATTGGCTTCAGAGCTTGCATATCCTCTCCTAGCGGTGGTTATATAGAATAAAAAGTGCATGTCATAATCTCTGCTGCATCATCCAGAAACCCAGGCAGTGCAAAGATGATAGGGAGCAGAAACTGCCAATAAGAGAGGATATACAAGCTCTGAAGCCGATCTGACAGCTTGGGAACTTGGCTGATGTTGCTACGTGTTTCATGGCTGTAACACCTCTTTTTCAAGCCACTCAAGAGGCTTGAGAAAGAGGTGTTACGGCTTTGAAAGCTCCAGAGCATGCATATCGTATTGGTGGTTAGATAGAATAAAAAGTGCAGTCGCTTCCATCTTGCTACACCCCACACTCATCCACAGTAAGGATATACTAAGAAGGGGGAAAGCGGACATGTTGTTACACCCACCGGAGTTTTGCATTTTAGACGTATTTATAACAGTAAAGACAGTTTATATAGTGAAATTCAGGACTAAGAACTGCGTCTGACGGCTTAGATGTTGAATTTTAAAAGCAGCGAACTTCTGTCAGATTATCAAACCTATGAGAAGAGCAGGGTTGCCACTGCTTTTAAAATTCAAGATCTAAGTAGTCAGACAGAGTTGTAAGTCCTGTATTTCACTATATAAATATATTGCTACACCAGCAGTGCAAAGATGATATATGATAGGGAGTAAAAAACATGCATCAAATGTATCCATTCGAATCTACAAATCCGTACATGAAATGAAGCATTATAAAACAACAAAGTAAGAAAGAAGTGTATGTAAATTTAATCATCATTACCATCTTACAGAAGCTTTATTTTAATGTAATTTTCAGTATTTTAAAATCTGTATTGAATTGTATTGTAGCTGTAATGTCTGCCCTCATGTTGTAAAGCGCTGCACAAACTGTTGGTGCTATAGAAGTCCTGTGTAATAATGATCTACAGGTTTCATTAAAATAATCCCTGGTCGATCCCGCCTGTTATAGGGTGACAACGTTCCATCCAGTGGCGTAACTAGAACCTTCAGGGCCCCAATGCAAGAAACCATGAAGGGCCCCCCTGAACCCCAGCCAGGGCCCTTCCCGGTGAGTCCGGCGGTGGAACTCCAGGGCGTGGTCACAGGTATGACCTTTGTGAGCCCTGTAGTTCCATCACTGGTATCAGTAGTTTTTATTTTATTTTTAGGTGCTCCATTGGGGGACTGTCCCTAGGCAGGATGGGGTCCCCGTCCCCAGAAGAGATGAGGTCTTTTTCTCCAGGGCAGATGAAGTTACTGCCCCCAGGTGAGAAGGGGTCCCTGTCCCCAGGGGAGGTGGGGGTCCCTGTCCCCAGGGGGAGATGGAGGGGGTATGTAATGGTGTGTGGGGGATGGGGTCCTCTCACTCACCATGACCAAGCTGTAGGCCGCGCACTCATCCATGTTGGCCTGGGCTCCATCCAGTGTGCTGGACGGGCGATCAGCATATCTCCCAGAAAGAAACTCTGGCTGGGGAGAACAGGCATTGGACTGAGCGGCAATGCATGGAGCAGGAGAGGAGTACTCTGAGGAGCCGGCCGAGGACACAGGTCACAGGGGGAATGCACAACTAAAGAGCAGCCAGTGCGATAGTCAAGCATGGAGCTCTGCTAGTCACCCTCCACCTCCAGCCACCCGTGTGCATGGTGCACTGGTACCCCTAGCTGCCTATGCTGCTGCTGGCCATATGTGGAGGGGGCTGCATGGGCCCCCTGCATCACAGGGCCCAGTTGCAGTCGCGACTGCTGCACCCCCTATAGTTACGCCCCTGGTTCCATCGCTGTCTGCTAATTATGCTCCTGCGTTCTCACCCTAAGAATTACACCTATCAATTGTCACCCTATCAATTGTAATAAGTCAGGCACGGTGCGCTGTTGCCACCTTTCCGGAAACTTGCCCCGGAGGAAATGTCGTGCCGCCACCATGATAGAGTTAATTGTTCTCATAGACATTCACATCCCCCCCCCCCCCCCACCAGAGTGATAGGGTCTATTTAATGCAGAGGGAGGGGGCTTGTCATTTTGTTTGTCCTGGTCTTATCTTTGTACAGGATGAAAAAGGTGTTCAGCTTAATCCTCTTGTGTTGATTACTAACTCAGGAACAATGGCATTTACACTTCTCTTTAACCCTCCGGGGCCCGCTGCAGGCTAAGCCCGGATTTACCTGTGATAGGGAGACAATGGTCGCACACACACATTTTTCCTGGAAGCAATTTTTAGTGCGGCTTTCAAGTAGAAGTAAACTCTTTTAGCTAAAGCACTATGTTTTAAAAACTGTTTATTTTAACCCACTTGCCTACCGGGGCACTTAAACCCCCTTCCTGCCCAGGACAATTTTCAGCTTTCAGTGCTGTCGCACTTTGAATGACAATTGCACAGTCATACAACGCTGTACACATATGTCTTTTTTTTTTCACACAACTAGAGCTTTCTTTTGGTGGTATTTGATCACCTCTGCGGTTTTTATATTTTGTTAAACAAAAAAAGACTTAAAATTTTGAAAAAAAAAACAGTTTTCATAGTTTGTTATAAAAGTTTGCAAACAGGTAATTTTTCTCCTCCATTGATGCACGCTGACGAGGCTGCACTGATGGGCACTGATAAGGCGGCTCTGATGGGCACTGATAAGGCGGCTTTGATGGGCACTGATAAGGCGGCAGTGATGAGGTGCCACTGGTGGGCACTGATGAGGCTGCACTGATAGGTGGCAGTGGTAGGGAGCACTGATGAGGTGGCACTGGTGGGCACTGATGAGGCTGCACTGATAGGTGGCAGTGATAGGCAACACTGATAGGCGGCACTGATGAGGCTGCACTCATAGGTGGCAATGATAGGCAGCACTTATAGGCGGCACTGATGAGGTGGCACTGGTGGGCACTGATGAGGCTGCACTGATAGGTGGTGATATGCAGCACTGATAGGCGGCACTGATGAGGTGGTACTGGTGGCACTGATGAGGCTGCACTCATATGTGGCAGTGATAGGCATCACTGATAGGCGACACTGATGAGGTGGCACTGGTGGGCACTGATGAGGCTGCACTGATAGGTGGCAGTGATAGGCAACACTGATAGGCGTCACTGATGAGGCTGCACTCATAGATGGCAATGATAAGCAGCACTGATAGGTGGCACTGATGAGGTGGCACTGGTGGGCACTGATGAGGCTGAACTGATAGGTGGCAGTGATAGGCAGCACTGATGAGGTGGTACTGGTGGGCACTGATGAGGCTGCACTCATATGTGGCAGTGATAGGCAGCACTGATGAGGTGGCACTGGTGGGTACTGATGAGGCTGCACTGATAGGTGGCAGTGATAGGCAGCACTGATAGGCGGCACTGATGAAGGGGTACTGGTGGACACTGATGAGGCTGCACTCATATGTGGCAGTGATAGGCAGCACTGACAGGCGGCACTGATGAGGTGGCACTGGTGGGCACTGATGAGGCTGCACTGATAGGTGGCAGTGATAGGCAGCACTGATAGGTTGCACTAATGGGCACTGCTTAGCCGTAGTGGGTATGGAATGTGCGGGACCGATGTCCCGTTTACTCCATTGTGAGGAGAAAAAAGTTGCTCATCGGCTCTGTTTACATCACGTGATCAGCTGTCATTGGCTGACAGCGAGTGACGTGGTAGGGGGCCGGGATCGATCTGTGATCAGCCGAGTCTCGTTGAGGGGGGTGCACAGGCAGCTCATGTGCGGGAGGACAAACATGGACGCCCTCCCGGGAATTTAGGCCCAACCTACAGCCGTCTTTCAGCTATAGCGTGGGCGGGAAGAGGTTAATTAAAAAAAACAAAAACATTTGCTGCTGACCCCCTGAAGCCTCTTTACAGCCACTTCCTTTTCACATGCATGCCAGAGACATGCATTGAAGCAGTCCCCACTGGAAGCCCATGTGACATGGTGACAACCATCGGGAAACTCAGGCATGTTCGGACTAGGATTTCGAACCCATGTGTGCGAGCCCGCTAAAAAGTAGTCACTTGTATGGGCCGATCCTCTGCCCCTTGTATACTTGCAACAAGTGCCGGAACAAGGTCATCTAGAGCCCAGGGGGAACATGCCAAACTGCAACCCCCCTCCAAGATGCATTATGTGTTAAAAATCCCTCCCAAAAACACTGAGGACTAATCTGCATGCATAAATTCCCCCTCCTTCCAGTACAAACCCCCCCTCTGAAATCCCCCCTTACAGCATAAATCTTTACTCCCCAAATCCCCCTCAGCACAAATGCCCCCCTACAAAAAAAAAATTACCCCTCCTAGCACAAATCCTCTACCCCTAAAATGTCCCCTCCAAGTAACACTCCCCCACCCCACTCCAAATTCCCCCCTCCTAGCACAATTTTCTCCCAACCCCCCCCCCCCCCCAGCATAAATCCTCCCTCCCCCCAAATTTCCCCTCCTAGCACAAATACTCCACAATCAGCCGTACTAGCACAACCCCCCCCCCCCCACAAAAAAATACCCCTCTTAGCACAATTCCCTTTCCCTCTCTACCACATCACCTCTTCTAGCACAACTCCCCCCTCCGAGTACATATTCTCTTCCCCAATCCCCCCTTCCGCCCCTAAATCACCACTCCTAGCACGCCCCCCCCCCCCCAAAATTTCCCATCCTAGAACAATCCTTACCCCCTGCCGCCTCCCAACGCAAATCTCCCCCCCAATCTCCTTATGGCATCCCCCAATCTCACATGATACCACAGTGCCCCCTCCCCCAGGGCAGCCACCCATCCTGCCCACCCCTTGTCTTGGCCCTGCTTGCAGCTGAGGGACAGA
Organism: Lithobates pipiens; assembly: GCF_037356315.1. Lineage (NCBI taxonomy): Eukaryota > Metazoa > Chordata > Amphibia > Anura > Ranidae > Lithobates > Lithobates pipiens. Next base: position 223,864,561 of record NW_027507789.1, read on the forward strand.
GAATGCCCCACCCACAAATGGCAAGCCGGCTCCCACATGTGGGTTCGGATCCTGGCATGAACATATATGAACTCATTACTAGTGACAATGCAGGAGCACAACTAGAAATGGGGACAAAGCGTTGTCACCCTATAAATTCTGATTAGACAGGAGGGCAGAGGGAGGAGCTCATCAGTCTGCTGCTTCTCCTTTCACTATCCAGTCACAGAAAGGCCTGAAAATGAGGTCTCTCATGTGGCAGAACTGTGCAAATATCAGGACTGGATGGACAGCATGGTGACGCAGCCTTCATCTGCGAATTTAGCTACTTGACTGGAGTTCAGCCTTAAAGTAGAATTCCAGGAAAGCCTAACTGGACTTAAAAGTGTCCCCTCCCCCCTCCTAACACCTATTCTGACTAACCTGTGTAAAAGAGATCTGTATACTTATCTATTTTCAGGCCGCCATTCACGTGATCTGGCTGCCCTCCGTCAGCCAGTGGAGGCAGCAGGGAAGAGGAGGGGGTGCCGATAAACGGATAGCCCACAGGAGCCTATGTGTAATGTCACTCTCTTCTCCCCTGCAGCTATCACATCATGTGACCTGACTGGAGCGGGCTGAAAATAGGTAAGCATATACACCTTTCTTGCTCACCTGCTTAGCCAGGATAGGTGTTAGGAGGGAAGGGGGAGGGGGGGCATTTTTCAGTTGGGTTTTTTCCTGGAATTCTACTTTAAAAAGGAACGACATGGGCCTACTTGTCCTTTTGGCGCGGGGGGGAGTTGGAGGATGACAGCGGACACTCCCAGGGAAATTCTAGCCATCAACTTACAATGTCAACCGGCCCATTCTTCTGCTTCCAACAAGCGTAAAATAATGACGAGGTCCGTAACCTGCTATTTATCGCATGCGGGAATTTTTCCAGGTATGTCGCAGAGGGCGCGGAATGTCTTCTCCCCCCCAATCACCAAAAACGATTTCTATAGCACAAAAGCCGCCCGCCTCCCAGACAAATGTTCTCTGCATGCTTCAATCGCACATTCATGTTAGGAAGCCAGCGGAATGTAATTGGAAGGGGTAAGCGGGGAGGATGCGGGAGCCAAAATCCCGACTGCAATCACCTTGGGGAACCGTGTAATTAAAGCCTCGTAATGAGACGTCTGGGAGCGGCCGGTGCGAGAAGGAACATTCGCCGTAAGTGTTCTTCAATGGAGGCGGACAAATTACCAGGGCCGACGTCTATACTGACTACTGGAATCATTGCTATAGGAACATAATACAATCATCCTAAATGTAATGACAAAGTAAACAGTGCTCCCCCCCCCCCCCCCCCCCCTGCTTCATATCACCGCATACAATGTAACAAAGAAGCGGAAACTCAACTTAATGTTGCAAAATCGTATCTCAAGTCCACACAGGACAGTAAATGTTTCCTCACACAGAACTTCTCGAGAGTTTCCCAAGTGAAGCAACCATCCATCACCTTAAAGTGGAGGGTCACTCTAAAAAAAAAAAAAAAAATTGTCTAAAAATGTTCCTAAAAAATTGTAGGAATAAAAAAAAAATTACTTTACCAGAAATGCCTGTTGCTAGGCAGATCGTCCTAATCTGCCTCTTCCTATTCCGCTGTGATCTTCAGTCTTCTCTCCTCCTCACGTCGTCTTCTAGTCAATGGGGGGGCGGTGTGTTGTGGGAACTGCGTGTGTCCCAGGACACCGCGCGCCCCATTCACAAAACGCTGCGCGACTCGCGCATGCGCAGTAGGAAATGGGCAGTGAAGCCGCAAGGCTCCGCTGCCTGTTTCCCTTAGTTGGAATGGCGGTGCCGGCGACCCCGAGAGCCGAGGGATGGTCGGCTTCGGGTAGCCGACATCGCGGGCACGCAGGACAGGTAAGTGTCCTTATTAAAAGTCAGCAGCTACAGGATTTGTAGCTGCTGACTTTTACATTTTTTTTTCCCGGCTGGCCCTCCCCTTTAATAAGCAAAACTCTGCAGACGTGAAAGACCTTGGATTACAGAAGGTCAAAAAAAAAACTAATCAGATTCCTTCATGATGTACACCTGATAAGACCAGCTATTCATGACCAATCAGTGTTAATTTTGGCAGCAAATTTCAATTTAGTTTTAGTCTTAGGACTAAAATGGCATTTGTAGTTTTAGTTCCATTTTAGTCTTAGTCGTATTTAGTCAACTAAATCTTCCAGGACATTTTAGTCGACTAAAACTCATTTTAGTCATCTAAAATCTAATGGGCAGAGCTAAATTGTAATGCATTATTAAAGCATTTCTCTACACTTTCCAAACGTATATACTGGCTGGAGTAACAAAATTGAATAGGTTATTATGTATGGAACTGGGGTATGAACATGCACTATAGACCGGTGTTAAATTTGACATCAAATTTTAATTTGGTTCTAGTCTTAGTCTTTTTAGTTTTAGTCTTATTTTAGTCAACTAAAAATGGTTATTAACCACTTGCCGACCGGCGCACGCCGATGTACGTCGGCAGAATGCCACGGACGGGTAAATTTGCCGCCGTGCCATCGTGTGCGCTCGCCGGTCAGAACCTCCGTGAGTCCGACTCGGTCGCCGTGGGGATACCCGCGATCGCCTCACGGGGGGGGGAAGAACGGGGAGATGCTAAAGTAAACAAGCATCTCCCCGTTCTGCCTAGTGACAGTGTCATGGATCTCTGTTCAGTGTGATCGGAGCAGAGATCACCGACGTGTTATAGACAGCCACACCCCCCCACAGTTAGAAACACGCCCCTAGGACACACTTAACTCCTATACTGCCCCCTAGTGTTTAACTCCTTCACTGCCAGTGTCATTTACACAGGAATCAGTGCATTTGTATAGCACTGATTTCTGTATAAATGACAATGGTCCCAAAAATGTGTCAAAAATGTCCGATGTGTCCGCCATAATATCGCAGTCATGATAAAAATCGCTGATCGCCTCCATTACTAGTAAAAAAAAAATTTTTTTATAAAAATGCCATAAAACTATCCCCTATTTTGTAAACGCTATAACTTTTGTGCAAACCAACCAATAATCGACTTAGTCCGTTCGTGTGTGGCCAAGTCCGTTCATTCGGAAAGTCCGGCGGAACTGCACCGAAAGACCGCCGGACCTAGTCTGCCCGGAAAGTCCGGTCGTGTGTACGCGGCATAAGTGTTACTAAGAGCACCTATAGGGCGACCACCCCCAGGAGCCACAGACACCGCAGACTCTCATCCTTTCCAGTCTAGGGCTAAATAAGGTAGACCCATTCAAATCAGGAGGAACTGGGTCTATGTAGTTTTCCTTGGGGGGGGGTACTCTTGTGCCCCAACAGCCTGTGGGCACCCCAGTTTCTGTTCCAGCCTGTAATAGCCCTCAGAGCCCCCATCATGTCAGCAGGTATACTATACAGCCAGCCATCCCAACCAAAAGTCTGAAATGACAGTGTAGCACCCTTACTGGCCACTTATAAGAACAGATACTACACTTGATCCTAGCTAAAAGGCCGAAATCATGCCATATGGAAACCAGTCAAAGTCTGCTGTGTTGCCATTTGCTACGCGTTTCGTCGATAGACTTCACCACATATAATAGTATAGCCATACAGGTTATGGAAAGAAGGGACTAAAGGAATTAAAAAGCTGTCCATATGGAGAGCTTACAAATGATAACCAAAAAAGCCTGAGACAGTGGTGTGGAATAAATGGCTCTATAATATCAGGCTATACACCAGCGGTTCTGGAAGTGCATTTGGCTGTTGGGTCATGATTTGCATGGCTCCGCCCACTGTTCTGAAATGAGAAATAATCCTCTTATTTTTGGAATATGTAATGGAATGAGACATGTGAATACCTTCTGTTCTAAAAAGGATTTACTGTGTTATGGTAAAACCATAATACTACATCTCGTAAAATGACCTCCAGATGAGACGCCTAGAAATGTCGCCCTTACACAGTTATAGAAATATTGATATTTTCCTTTCTGTGGCTCCGTACACTGAGACATTCCAGAGATGCTCAGGGTTGTATGGAGCACTGTTCAACTTCCTCACAAAATCCTTCCCAAATGATGTTCATCTTGACTTAATCCCCCGAGCCGCGTGTGAATTAGGGGCTGTTTGTTTTTTTCGGAGAGCCAGTTCTGCAGGGTACGGCGGGGCCTTGTTTTTCTTAGATGGCTCAGCTGGGACATCCAGAGAAGAAGGCAGAGGATGGGGGTGATGGAGAGCAGGGGTGAGCAGACCCCAGGTGTCCCCAGGTACTCAGGACCATGACTAACCCTATGTAAATAAACACAGCTGAGCCAAGAGGAAACTGAGGAGAGCTTCTCATTAGAGGAGTAAAATAAACATAAACTGCTTAAGCACTTTGCTCTGTCAGATTCACTGCAGATAAGGAGAAGGGAAGAAGGGAGGGAGAGAGACAGAGAGAGAGAGAAATGAAAGAAGAGAGGCAGAGAGTTTAAAAAAAGAAAGAGTGAGACATATTAGTGAGAGAGAAAGAAAAGAGAGAAATAAAAGAGGGAAGAAAAGAAACAAAAAGAAAGAAAGAAAGAAAGAGAGACAGAGTTAAAGAAGAAGAAAAAAGAGTGAAGGAGAGAGAGAGAGAAGAGAATAAGAGAGGGAGAAGATGATAGCAGGAAAGGGAGAGAGACAGAAGGACAAGAGATCGAGAGAGAAGAGGATAGAGGGAGAGAAATCAAGAGAGAAGAGGGAGAGAGATTGAGAGATAAGAGGATGGAGGGAGAGAGATTGAGAGAGAAGAGGATAGAGGGAGAGAGATAGAGAAGAGGATAGAGGGAGATAGAGGGAGAGAGAAGAGGATGGAGGGGGAGAGATAGAGAAGAGGATAGAGGGAGAGAGATCAAGAGAGAAGAGGGAGAGAGATTGAGAGAGAAGAGGATGGAGGGAGAGAGATTGAGAGAGAAGAGGATAGAGGGAGGGAGATAGAGAAGAGGATAGAGGGAGAGAGATAGAGAAGAGGATAGAGGGAGAGAGAGGGAGAGAGAAGAGGATTAAGGGAGAGAGATAGAGAAGAGGATAGAGGGAGAGAGATCAAGAGAGAAGAGGGAGAGAGATTGAGAGAGAAGAGGATGGAGGGAGAGAGGTTGAGAGAGAAGAGGATGGAGGGAGAGAGGTAGAGAAGAGGATAGAGGGAGAGAGATAGAGAAGAGGATAGAGGGAGATAGAGGGAGAGAGAAGAGGATGGAGGGAGAGGGAGAGAGATCAAGAGAGAAGAGGGAGAGAGATAGGGAGAGAGAGAGAGAGAGAGAGAGAGATAAGAGGATGGGGTAGAGAGAGAAGAGCATGGAGGGAGAGAGATAGAGAAGAGGATATAGGGAGAGAGCTAGAGAGAGAAAATGATGGAGGGAGAGAGAGAGATAGAGAAGATGATGGAGGGAGAGAGCTAGAGAAGAGGATAGACTGAGAGAGATCAAGAGAGAAAAGGATGGAGGGAGAGAGAGGATAGAGGGAGAAAGGGAAAAGAGAAAACAGAGCGGTGGGGAAAGAGAGATAGAAGAGGAGAGAAAAATAAAGAAAGATAGAAATAGAGATAGAAAGAGAAGAGAGGAAGAGAGAGAGATTAGAGGGGGAGACAAGAAAGAGAAGAGGATAGCGAGAGGGAGAGAAAGATAGGAGGAAAAGGAAAGAAAAGAAAAAGATAAATAAAATAAAAAAGATGAGAGAGAAGGGGAGAGAGAATATAAAGATAAGAGAAGATAGGGAGAGAGGATGAGACAGAGAGGGAGAAAGAGAGAGAGAGAGAAAAAAAGAAAAGAGAAAAAAGAAGGGAGGAGAAAGAAAGATAAACATACAGAAAATGAAATAGAAAGTGATAGAAGGAGACTGAGATGGAGAAGCAAAGAGAGACACAAAGCTCTATAAAGAGCGTAAACTACTTAGGCAATATTTAATTTATTGATCAATGCTGATCAGATGGATGGGACACTCTGTGTGGCGTAAGGTACACAAGGAGATGTAGAAATATCAAAGCACACAGTTTCAGCACTGAGCGATTACGTGATTTGTCACCATTATATGCTACAAGTGAAATAGTACAGTGAAAGAACTACCAAAAATCACCCCACGCATTTAACCCATTAGGCTGGCAGACAAATACCCCCCAAATATACACAGCACAAGTGATGCATGAGTGATAGAGCCCAATCCATAACCAGCACCCTTATCCAACCACACATAGGAGTGTAAGCTCCTGTGGTTCAGAGAGCGATCAGTTCAGTGTTCTCTGTACAGCACTGTGGTCTATGTCAGAGCTATATTTGAAAACAATCTACATATGGGATATAAACCAGCCTTGGCAGCGGATGGTACTATCCCTCGTATGAATCACAGAAAAGGGTAACACAGTCATTAATGAACTGTTGCTGGTGACTGTACGCAGCCCCTGGCACAGTGATGGATTTTGTTCACACATCTTCTCCTGGCACCTCCTGTTTCTGAGTTCATTGTGACTCATTTGGCTCAATTAGTTTTATTCTATGGGAGACATTTTTAGTCTTTACATTTATGAGCCACGAGATGCGTAATGCGTGTTATAATTGATGGCTTGTGATGATAAGGCCAGACACCTTCACCTCCACCCTCCTTCTACAGAGCTGCTAAGAAGGATTAATTGGAAGCTGTTAAAATAGGAAGTAAGTCGTCACATTTTATGCTCTGGACTTAAATGTAACTGGCACGGGGTCACAAAACCTGCACAAGCTGTGTGTTAGCTTACTGGTGTCAAAGGCTCCAAGTGTACCCGTCACCCAGGGATGCTGGCTGCACAAAAACTAAGCCTATCAATTCACTTAGAAAAGGCAAAATAAAATGTCACTTTTTCCTTCTTTATATGGGAGGCCACATGGGTCGAATTTCGAAAGAATTTTCTTTCAAAAATCTTATCTAAGAATTTTCGTTCGTATTTCGCACCATTAGTGGGGCTGCAGCAACAGCCCGATTTTCGTGGCGGCCTTCGAATTTGAGTAATCGGACATGTTGGACATTTTTTAAAAAACAAAATGATTTTCTAATCAATGACGGGAGAGTCGTGCAAGAAATGTAATCGAAAAAAGAAATGCGCATGTGCAAGTAAAAGAAAATTCCCGGAAAGAAAAGATCATCCCCAGCCACGAAAATTCTTTTGGAGGTGAAATTTAAGGCTTGGTTGGCCGAATTTCGAAATCAATGGTGGCGCCATCAGAGTAAAAAACAAATATTTAAAAGAAAATCCCTTTTTCGAAAATTAGACCCATGTATGGCCGGCCCGGTTCTCAAATCTGATACCTTTGTGTATCAGAGCAGAAGGAGCGGATTAAATATAAAAACTGCAGTATATTATAGTTGACTGTCGTTAAAGGGGGGGGGGGGAACTTACCTTCCCATAGCGGGTGGCGAATGTTCCGGTGAGTAACGAGTGAAAGATAATTATTGTCTCATCTAAATCCCACACAAATACACGCTGAGAGAGAGAGAGAGAGAGAGAGAAAGAGAGATGGTGTTACAAAATGTACACAACACAAATCTCCATCAGATTATAGTGTGAATGTGATCGTTCCTCAGAGTGTAAATTTTTGTTTATTAAAAATCTTACAAAACATACAACATAATAAAAACATATTTACATATATACAAAAAATAATAAATAATAAAATATAATAAATAAAAATGAATATGTATATAAATAAATGTGCAAAAATCAATTGGCGCAAGCAAAGCAATGTGTATAATTACTAATAAAATAGTAGCTGCTATCACTTAAAGTGATTCTACTAAAAAATGTATACCAAAAAACAGGTGCTGCTCTACTAAGCGACTCAAGAAATCTAAACCATAAATGCATTCTATATATATATATATATATATATATATATATATATATATATATATATATATATACATATATATTCACACACACATACATAGATAGATATATCATCTATATTTATATATATATTCACACACACATACATAGATAGATATATCATCTATATTTATATATATATATATATATATATATATATATATATATGTCCAGTGAATGTGAAAAAATATCTCAAAAAGTTTGTACAAATAAATAAATATGACTGCTGATGGAAGAGAATCCAACCGAACATCAATTCACCAAAGTCCAGACAATAATATGTGCTCTCCACCATCGGTATCACAAGCTGCTCACCTCATACAAGAGTAAAATCAGCAGTTCCCCCGCCCCCAGGAAATAATGGGACCCCTACTGAAGAAGTCAACGACCTGACGACACGCGTCTAGGGGGGGGCAGAGCCTGCGTACTGACGAAACATACTGTGGCCATCTCCATACTGGGATTTTTTGAATGCCTTTGCAGCTAGCACAAGCTGATTGTGACTTAATAACATAAATATAACTATATACATAAGGAACATATTTGTATTATTTGTAAACTAATACTAAATTATGCAAAACACAACCCTACCGCCACCTAAACACTCCCTCAGGCTAAGAAACGATTAAACATTTAATCCATGCATGCAGCCTTTTTCCAAAAATGTGATTTTATTTTTTTTTTAAATCTAGGGGATGTGAAAGGATAGAAAGAATAATAATAATACTAATAATAATATTAATAATAATAGTGTGTGACTGTGGGAGAGGGGACATTAGAGTGTAAGCTCCTCTGGTACAGAGACTGATGTGACTGGCTCAGTGTTCTCTGTACAGCACTGAGGTATACGTAAGAGCCATATAAATGTGTAATAATAATAGCGTGTGACTGTGGGGGGACAGAGTGTAAAGTGTTGTTTACTAGAAATATTTCAAATATACAACATAATGAAAACATTTGACATATATACAAAATAAATTAAGATTATATAAAAACAAAAATAGCTTACATCAGCATAGAAACCCCCCCCCCCCCCCCAAACTAAATATACAAACAAATACATTGTTTAGTATTAATATTATTATGATGCTTGTCAACAAAACCCTAACCTCCACCTAAACACACCCTCAGGATAAGAAAAAAATCTGATCATAACAAAATCTAGGGGACGTGAAAGGACAGAAAGAAAAGCCGCACACCCAGAGACTGACAGACGGCAGCTACGGAGACCTGACATTCCTCCACGTCTTTGTCCAGGGACATTAGAGTGTAAATATTTGTTTATTAAAAAGTCATACAAGCATACAGCTTATTAATAAAAACATATTTACATAAAAATAAACAACAACTAAACAAAAACAAGCGTGCTTACATCAGCAAGTAAAGAAAACCGTTTGATGACAAGATAACATGGAAAGAAATATATTTTAATGACAACAAAAAAGAGGCTCCAAACCCCGAACCTCAACTTAAACACAGTCCAGGCTAAGATACGTTTTGAGATTTAATCGCCATAAGAATGTGATTCCAAACCCCCCCCCCCCCATTAACCCTTCCCCAACATCATTCCCCTTGCATTCTGCATCAGCCACTCTCATTCCCTTCCCACCTCCCCCCCCCCCCACCATCATCCAATCCATCCCTCACTCCAACCCTCGGTGTCCATTGACTTACAGCCGCACTTCTACCATGCGGAGGAGGATGGGTTGGCACCACCATACACGCTGGTCCAGCACCCTCCACTGCCTTCACTACACTAATAAGTGCGTACACATACTTGACAACCACACTTTCTGACACAGACTGGGGGGACACTGACACCACAGACGGCCTCACAGACACAGATTCTGACGGGACAGAGACACTAGGATTCCCTGGTACAACCTCCGCCAACCCGGACTCTTCCCTATCCAGACAGAAGAATTACTCCAATAGCTCTGGCTTATTGTGTAAAGCCTCAGGACACCGGCTATAAGGGTGACCAACCTTATCACAGAGGTTACATTTAATGTTGTTACAGTCCCTCACCAGATGCCCCAGTTCCTGGCACAAAGAGCACCTCTTTTCTGGACAGGAAGAGGAGAGATGTCCCTTGACTTCACATTTATGGCACAGCTTAGGTTGACCAGGGTAAAAGTCGGTAATCCTATCTCTACCAATAAAAGCAGAGGAGGGCAAAATGCTGAACCACATTCCCACACACACACACACACACACACACACACACACACACACACACACACACACACACACACACACACACACACACACACACACACACACACACACACACACACACACACACACACACAACCTCATTGGCACCAACCACCCCTGTCCAAATTCCTCTATCATCCACAATCTTTTTTGAGTGGGCGCAAAGTTTTACCAAACCGCTTCAACCAGACCCATAAATCATCAGGGGGTATAGACTCATTCCTAGTCAGGATAGTCACATTCTTAATCAAGGGCTGATGTGAGACAACTTTGGGGACAAGCCCCTTCCAGTCCGGCTTGCCCCCATATACAAGCTCATACCGCTCCCAAAACAGATCCAGTGATTCTGTACGCACAAATGACAAATCATACTCATAGGAACCAGATGGACTGATAAGAACATAAATATCCTCTGCCTTAAATCCCATGGCTAGTATCTTATCTACAACCACCCTCCTGATAGGTGAAATACCTCCTCCTTCCCACCTGAGCTGTACCACATTCCTGCATTTAATAGAGGAAGGTGCGTAAGGTGGAAGTCGCACAACATCTTAGGTGGAATACCTCCTCCTTCCCACCTGAGCTGTACCACATGCCTGCGTTTAATAGAGGAAGGTTCGTTAGGTGGAAGTCGCACAACTGGCTCCCTTCCACCACCAGCAGCATGACTTTGTCCCGACACAGCTTTAGCATAATTCCTAACTGGGGCAGATGACACATTAACCGGCTGCATAGGAATATTAACTGGCTGTGGTTTGGTAAATTACCCCACACTTGATCCTCCCACCTCCTCTCCAGCAAAACAGTCCCGCTCACCATAGTCCCAGAAGTACCACAGTTACCAGCAGTCCCGTCATAAAGTAAAGTCTAGAAAAGAAAAAACACCAGCTGTTTCAGTGTTCATACGTCCCTCCTGCTCTGCAGTTTCAAAAGTGTAAGTTCCTCTGGTGCAGAGTCTGATGTGAATTGTTTGAGCACTATGTACATATGAATGATAGATATAATAATAATCAGTAGGACTTTCTGTTCTATGTTCCATAATATTTCTGAGCTGTGGACAGGTAGTTGAATGACTGATAGAAATGACAGCCAGGACATAAGTCGGGTTTTCCATCCATGTGTGTTATATTAGGTGGACCATCTGCTGATTCAGCAGGATGAAGACATTGCGGGGATTGGACACAGGTGGGGCAGTATGAAATCACGGCAGAGGTATAAGACAGCTCATGGAACCTTCCAAGATAAAGAGGTTCAATCGATAACAGGGGGGATTATCTGTTCTCTTAACAGTTCATCATCTCCAGTATAAAGGCTTCACCCGGGATGAAATCAGCGCTTTACGCGAATCGCATTCATCAAACCCCTCTGATGTACATCTGCTGGAAGCTGATCATATCTGTCCTGGTGCTGATCTCTGTTATCTGGAGGTCACATCATCTGCAATATTGACGATATGAAGAATATGCAGCCAGATGATGATGATGGACATCCTCCAGACAGGAAATTTGCTGCAGCTTCTAATGCACTTGTGATTGTGAAAAGCTTACAGTGTGCGGTGAAATCAGAGTAAGCCATTTCAGTGTAACAGAGAAGCCTATACACCTGTGCAAGACATTGGGAGGGGGGATTGCGGGCAGGGGTCAGGTTTAAAATTGAACTCTAGGCAAACAGTTAAATACGTACCGTAGATCAGCACCTCCAGCACTGAATGTATGCAGTGGCAGGGGACATTTGGGTCAGTGTAGTGTGCTGAAGGCTCCAATGAGGTCAGCTGCTGGGGGGATCTATTGTTGCTGGCTGCAAAAGGGGCTATTAACGCTGGCTGCTAGGGGATCTATTGTTGCTGGGGGGGTCTAATGTTACTGGTGGTCAATTGTTGCTGGGAGCAATCTACTGTTGAGGAGGGGTCTATTGTTGCTGGGGTAGTCTAATGCTACTGGTGGTCGATTGTTGCTGGGAGCGATCTACTGTTAAGGAGGGGTCTATTGTTGCTGGGAGCGATCTACTGTTAGGGAGGGGTCTAATGTTACTGGTGGTCAATTGTTGCTGGGAGCAATCTACTTTTGAGGAGGGGTCTATTGTTGCTGGGGGGGGGGATTTATTGTTGAGGGAGGGGGTCTAATGCTACTGGTGGTCGATTGTTGCTGGAAGCGATCTACTGTTGAGGAGGGGTCTATTGTTGCTGGGAGCGATCTACTGTTGAGGAGGGGTCTATTGTTGCTGGGAGCAATCTACTGGTGAGGAGGGGTCTATTGTTGCTGGGAGCAATCTACTGGTGAGGAGGGGTCTATTGTGGTGGGGGGGGGGATTTATTGTTGAGGGAGGGGTCTAATGTTACTGGTGGTCAATTCTTGAATTTTCTCATTTTAAAATTTTCATTCTTTTCTAATTTTCTTTCTTATTTTCAGGGGGGTTCGTTATTTTATATACATTCGTATTCGTTGCATTCACCAAACAGCCAAATTTGAAAGGCAATCCAAATACCCATCATTTCATAGTTAGTGATTATTTAGAATTTTCGTTCTTTTCAAATTTTCTTTCTCAGATTTCTGGATTTTTTAAATTTATGATTTTTCACATTTTATGAATTTTCAAATTTTCAAATTTTACCAATTTTCACATTTTTCAATTTTCGAATTTTCACATTTTCAAATTTTCTGATTTGTCACGTTTTCAAATTTTCAAATTTATGAATTTTCAAATTTATGAATTTTCAAATTTTAACATTTTCAAATTTTAACATTTTCAAATTTACCTATTTTCAAATTCTGAAATTTTCACATTTTCAAATTTACGAATTCTCGAATTTTCAAATTTTCATTCTTTTAGAATTTTCTTTCTTATTTTCGGTATTCATTATTTTTGATAAATACGTATTTGTTACGTTCACTAACCAGCCAAATTTGAAAGGCACTCCCAATACTCATCAATTAATAGTTAGTTATTATTTAAAATTTTCGTTCTTTCCTTTCTTGTTTTCGGATTTTCGAATTTAGGAATTTACAAATTTTAGAATTTAAAAAATTTCAAACCTCAACAAATGAAAAAAAAAAAAAAAAACGAACAAAATTTTGGGCATGTCTACTGTAAAGTCTTCCACGTTCCGCATCCTTTGCGAGCCTCGCAGTCGTCGGCGCAGGTAGTTGGAACAAGAAAATAGTTTTTTAGTTAATCTTCACAAGCGCTGCCAAGCAATCTACAGGACATCCAGTCAGATCCACCCCGGCTTCTCCATCCATAATGTACTTAAAAATAAAATCCCTTTGTTATCCCGCCAAGTTTTTTATTTTTTTTATTTTGAAAGCGAGTTTGCAAAGTCCTGTCCTACGGAGACGATCGCAGTCCATGTGGAAAATGCATTAAGCACAAATGGGATTAGCTTGATGTCATGATAAACGGCCGTGCCTTCGCTCGGCGTTGTCTGCGGGGATTGATGTATCGCGCCGCCTCCCTCCGTTTGTTTTGTAGATTTGCTGGGATAATGTGGAACCTTTTCCAGTCCAAAAGCCGGGATGCACAAAAAAAAAAAAAAAAAAAAGGTGAGCGGTGGAAGCAGTGGTTGCCCCCGGAGCTGTTTTCAAGTCTTTCAGGGTTCGAGTTTTCAGACAAATTTCGTTTTACGTCTTAATCTTTTTCCCAAGATTCTTTTTTTTTTTTTTTTTTAAATGGTCAACACCCAAAACAAAAACCATGCCGTTCGGTAAACAAAAACTCACTTTACATTACAAAAAAAAAAAAAAAAGCTCTGGGGTAGATCAAATGGGCAGCAAGCTGCAGCTTTAATGTGAAAGCATGCAATAAAAAAAAGAAAGAAAAAAAAGAAAAGGTAATGTAGATGAACAAAAAGAACTCCTGTGTCATGATGAAGGAAGGAAGAGAGATAAACAAAAAGACTGGACACGTGCAGAACGAAAATGTTTTGTTTCGATCCGTTTTTTAAATAAATTCCTTTTAGCCAAATTCGCATAATTCATTTTCGGAATTTGCTGCGTTTAATGGAGTTCAAATCGATTCGAATTTTCCAAATTCGACGGATTTTGAAATTTTTTTAAATCGATACTAATTCAAATTCCATTTGAAAATCAAATTCATTCTATTTGAAATTAGAATTTTGGAAGATGGCTATATTCTTTCTAGTCTATTCTATTTTCTATTCTATTCAAATTTATACTATTCAAAAATTCCAAAGATGGTTATATTGGTATATTCTATTCTAATATAGAATATATAATATAAAAAAATTAAATTTTATATATATATATATATATATATATATATATATATATATATATATATATAAAATTTTATTATTTTTATTCGATTTTATTCGTTTCTATTTTATTTTCTATACGATTCTATTCAAATTTATACTATTCAAAAATTCCAAAGATGGTTATATTGGTATATTCTATTCTAATATAGAATATATAATAAAAAAAAAAAATATATACATATATATATATATATATATATATATATATATAATTTTATTATTTTTTATTCAATTTTATTAGTTTCTATTTTATTTTCTATACGATTCTATTCAAATTTATGCTATTCGAAATCCAAACTCTGAAAGATGGTTATGTTCTATTTTATTCCATTCTATTTTTTTTTTTATTCTATTCTTTTCTATTCTATTTGAATTCGAATTTATTCTATTCGAAAGGTGGTTATATTGTTATATTCTTTCTATTCTATTCTATTATTTTATTTTATTCTATTCTTTTCTATTTTATTTTCTATCTAAATTTGAATTTATTCTATTCGAAAGATGGTTATATTGTTATATTCTTTCTATTCTATTCTATTCTATTATTTTATTTTATTCTATTCTTTTCCATTTTATTTTCTATTTAAATTTGAATTTATTCTATTCGGAATTCAAATTCCACAAGATAGTTATATTCTATTTTATTCTATTATTTTTTTTTATTCTATTATTTTTTTTTCTATTCTATTATTTTCTATTCTATTTGAATTCAAATTTATTCTATTCAAAATTCGAAAGATGGTTATATTGGTATATTTCTTTTCTGTCCAAGGTTTTTTGTTTTGTTATTTCGGATTCCTTTTTAAATTCGTCACTATTGTAATTCAGAGATTCAGGTACATTCCGAATAACGAAATATCTGTCCGAATTTATTTTCGGAACAGAATAAACTGCACATGTCTACAAAAGGCTGCACACCTTTTGTAGGGGGACTGCGCACCGCAGCAAAAGTCTCAGCGCCGCTTCAGTACTGGGGGGGGGGGAAGGGGGTTGGGTGACAGACTGACAGAGCAATCCACGTCACCAGCAGAGACTATGGCACTGGTTATGTGACTGGGCACCAGAAGGGTGCCAAATTCAGAGGAGGGGGGGGGTTAACACTAAGGGGTGTATTTATAAAATACGCATGTAGATGTTTGTTGATCAAAAGGTTTGCAGGTCAAATTCGTTCTGTGAGGAGAGGACAAAATCGAACGTTCTCAGGGAACACTCTGCAGATCGAAAATGTGAATGTGGAATTACCACATTATGGCCACTAGATGGAGCTGAGGAGCTATTTTCTTATGATAGTCGGTTATCATCGAATGGCCTTTCACACGTTCGCTCTGCAGAGAAAACAGCCTGAGGACATTCGATTTTTCCCCTGTTCACACGGAATGAATTTACGGGTAGTTTAGATGGACAAACAACTATGCAATTAAATAAAAAGAAAACGCCCATTAGTGTCAAAAATAATTACTCGGCACCCCTCTAGTGTCCAATAACATGACTGGCGCCTTGGTCTTTGTCAATCAAGCGGATCCATTTTCGGACAGGATTGGCTGGCTCTGTCTGTTGACCAATCCCCCCTTTTTGTCTCCTAATATTTAATTACTTAAACCAATATAAAGCAGAAAGAACTTTCCATGCTTCCCCCTAGTAAAAGCACCCCCACAGGGCACAACAAAAAAAACTACCTTGGTACACAAGTTAACCCTTTGATGGCACCTGATGTTTAACCCCTTCCCAGCCAGTGTCATTAGTACAGTGACAGTGCATTTTTTTTTAGCACTGATTAGTGTCACTGGTCCCTAAAAATAAAAAAAAAGTGTCAAAACTGTCAGTTGGTGTCCGACTGTGTGCTGCAATATTGCAGTCCTGCTATAAGTCACTGATCGCTAGTAAAAATTTATAAATAAAATTAATTAATTAAAATGATCCATCATTTGTAGACACCATAACTTTTGCGTAAACCAATCAATATACGCTTATTGGGATTTTTTTTTAAATCAAATATATTTATCACAAATTTATCACACAAAAATCTGTAGCTGAATACATATTGGCCTAAATTGATGAAGACATTTTTCATTGGATATATTTTATAGCAGAAAGTAAAAACAATTTTTTTTTCTAAATTCTCTTATATTTTGTTTATAGAGAAAACAATAAAGCCGCAGAGTGATCAAGTGATCAAAAAGTGATCTTCAATAAATAAATAATAATAATAATGAAGTGATCTTCAATAAATAAATAATAGTAAATACTAAAAATAAAAAAAAGTGATCTTCAATAAATAAATAAATTAAATAAATAATACTACTAATATTATTAAAGTGATCTTCAATAAATACATAATAATAATAATAATAATAATAATAAAAAAGTGATCTTCAATAAATAATAATAATAATAAAGTGATCTTCAATAAATAAATAACAATAATAAATAATAATAATAATAAAGTGACCTTCAATAAATAATAATAAATAATAATAAAGTGATCTTCAATAAATAAATAACAATAATAAATAATAATAATAATAATAATAAAGTGATCTTCAATAAATAATAATAAATAACAATAATAAAGTGATCTTCCATAAATAAATAATGATTGACTGTAAAAAAAAAAATCTTTTTGAAACATTTAATTAGAATTAGAAGTGTGTATTTCTATGCACTTCTATTGATTGATTATAAATTATGAAATTTGTAGTAATTAATCCCAATTTTGTTGTTGTTTTACTTTTTTTAGTAACCATTTCATACAGCACTTCGAGAATCTCCTGAAGAAGCTCACTGGAAGCGAAACATGTAGTGCGGTAGCGTCTTTACAAATATATGATTTGAACTTGACAAGCAAATAAGGGATTTTTTTTTATGTAAATGCTTTTATTGACATTAATAAAAAAAAAATGTTATAATTAAAAAATACTACATTTTCATTTATTGACACCTTAAAAGTGGCACATTTAGCTGTTTTTTTTCATGTATTCTCCAAAACGAAGCTCTTTTTGTGTGTGTGGGGTGGGGGGGACACAAATTGTATTTGTGTACAGCGTCGCACGACTGCTCAATTGTCGGTTAAAGTGACGCAGTGCCATATCGCAAAAAATGGCCTGGTCATGAAAAGGGGGGGGGGGGGGGGGCTAGAGAACACTAGAGGAAAATAGCACAAAAAAAAATGTAATTATTGGTAACATTTTTGTTGTAAGTTTCTCTAGAATTGTTACATTGTATCTCTTGTTGAAGAGACGCATTTCCTTTTCAGCTCCATCAATGTGCGGTTTCTTTACTACTGTCCAGTTTATAAGAACGTTCGTTCAGAAGAAGAACAAGCCTAAAGAACGTTTGTTTTTTGTTTGTTTTTTTGCCCAATTTGCACAGAATGAGGGTACATGCGGTCTCATTGGACAGGTGGCAATTTTCTAATAAATAGACCCCTAAAGTGTCACCAATGACCTGTGACCTCTGTCCTCTAGCGGGCCAACATTCCATGGTCGTGTGACCAAACGGAGACACGTTCATTTACTCCCCTCCCCCCCATTTCAGACATTTCTCTGTGCAGCCTTGTAATTCAGAACATCTGGCCAGCTTGGCACCGACGCCTCTTTACAAGCTTACAACTGTTTTCACTGGCAGAGGTGCCCGCTCCATAACACTGGCGCTGCGTTCCTACGGGTCTGCGCGTACAACGTTCTACTCTCCGGCGCAGGGCGGAAAAATATATATATATACTGACAAAGGCTCCGGTCACACCTTGACAAGAAAAACACCGGAGAAACCATGGAGCCAGGCTACGCCCGGTGTGCTGCAGCTTGTGTGCCCTCTCTCCGCCCTCTCTCTCCTCTCTCTACGTGACACCTGCGGCTGTCCATTGAAAAGAAAGATAATTTGTAGTCACAGCACAAGGCAACCCCAGAACCTACCTCAATCTCATTGTCCATTGCTGGGGAGGGGTCATTATTCCGCTTTGATCTCCCTCGTAACTTCACATCGGAGCCCCTTTGCTGCCGCTCAGATTCGGAATCTTTGATCGGTGTGGAGGGATCGTTATGTGAAGGATATTCTCCTGCAGAGGAAATAGACGAAAAAAAAATGTTACAATAACAATACCGCCATGATGTGACTGTGGGGGGGACATTAGAGTGTAAGCTCCCTGGTACAGAGACTGATGTGAGTGGCTCAGTGTTCCTCTGTACAGCACTGCGGTATATGTCAGAGCTATATAAATGTATAATAATAATAATAGTGTGCGTGACTGCGGGGGAGGGAACATTAGAGTGTAAGCTCCTCTGGTGCACAGACTGATGTGACTGGCTCGGTGTTCTCTGTACAGCACCGTGGTATATGTCAGAGCTATATAAATGTGTAATTATAATAATAATGACTTTGGGGGAGGGGACATTTGAATGTAAATTTTTGTTTATTAAAAATCTTACAAACATAATAAAAACATATTTTACATATATACAAAATCCATAAAAATATTGCAGCTATTTTTGTTGATATTATTTTTTTTTATTTTTTTTTTATATATGTAAATTGTTTATTTAAAAATCTTACAAACATAAAAAAAAAAACATGTTTACATATATAAAAAAATAAACAAAAATATATCAATAAAAATAGCTTACATATTTTTATTTATTTTGTATATATGTAAATATGTTTTTTTTTAAAGTTTGTAAGATTTTTAATAAACAATTGACATATATAAAAAAAATAAACAAAAATATATCAACAAAAATAGCTTGCATATTTTTATCTATTTTGGTATATATGTAAATATGTTTTTTTTATGTTTGTAAGATTTTTAATAAACAATTTACATATATAAAAAATAAACAAAACTATATAAACAAAAATAGCTTACAAAGTTTATTTATTTTGTATATATGTAAATATGTTTTTTTTTTTATGTTTTTAAGATTTTTTATAAACAATTTACATATATAAAAAATAAACAAAAATATATCAACAAAAATAGCTTCCATATTTTTATCTATTTTGTATATATGTAAATATGTTTTTTTTTATGTTTGTAAGATGTTTAATAAACAATTGACATATATAAAAAAATAAACAAAAAATATATCAACAAAAATAGCTTGCTAATTTTTATGGATTTTGTATATATGTAAATATGTTTTTTTTTATGTTTTTAAGATTTTTCATAAACAATTTACATATATAAAAAATAAACAAAACTATATAAACAAAAAATAGCTTACAAAGTTTTATTTATTTTGTATATATGTAAATATGTTTTTTTTTTATGTTTGTAAGATTTTTCATAAACAATTTACATATATAAAAAATAAATAAAAATATATCAACAAAAATAGCTTACATATTTTTATCTATTTTGTATATATGTAAATATGTTTTTTTTTATGTTTGTAAGATTTTTAATAAACAATTTGCATATATAAAAAATAAATAAAAATATATCAACAAAAATAGCTTACATATTTTTATTTATTTCGTATACATGTAAATATGTTTTTTTTATGTTTGTAAGATTTTTCATAAACAATTTACATATATAAAAAATAAATAAAATTATATCAACAAAAATAGCTTATATATTTTTATCTATTTTGTATATATGTAAATATGTTTTTTTTTATGTTTGTAAGATTTTTAATAAACAATTTGCATATATAAAAAATAAATAAAAATATATCAACAAAAATAGCTTACATATTTTTATTTATTTTGTATCTATGTAATTATGTTTTTTTAATGTTTGTAAGATTTTTTATAAAAAAAAATACATATATAAAAAAACAAAAATATATAAGCAAAAATAGCTTACATATTTTTATTTATTTTGTATCTATGTAAATATGTTTTTTTTTAATGTTTGTAAGATTTTTAATAAACAATTTACATATATAAAAAAAATAAACAAAAATATATAAACAAAAATAGCTTACAAATTTTTATTTATTTTGTATATATGTAAATATGTTTTTTTTATGTTTGTAAGATTTTTAATAAACAAAAAAAATTACATTCAGCATAGCAAAAACATAAAGGAAACTAAAACCCCTAGAGGCCAGTCGCTCGCTAAAGGCAGATTCAACAACCCTCCTCTGCAGGGCCTTCCTAGGAAGAGACCTAATTTCCTCCGCCATCACTCGCCACTGCCAATGTATTTTCAGGCACGGGGGCAACATAAGCCCTGAGCTCACCATGTCGGACCCTCAGGCTTTTCGCTGGCCCACCAATCTCCCAGCTTTGCAGAAAAGTCCTAAACCAGGACTGAAAAATACCAACCCACCCCAGGCGGTTCCTCTGCCAGCATGTTAGCAAAATGATGTTTCAAAAACATCAGAGGAAAAAAAAAATACCACCGGGTTGACCATACCTAGGCCACCCATCCACCTGGGAAGGTAGGTTACAGACCTCTTAATGAGATTCAGTTTGTCCCCCCCCCCCCCCCCCCATAACAGCTGGAAGAAAAAGCATTAGAGTGTAAGCTCCCCTGGTACAGAGACTGATGTCTCATTGCTCTCCGTACAGCACTGCTGTATATGTCAGAGATATTTCAATGTTTAATAATTAATAATAATAACAACAGTGTGCGAATGTGGAGGGACATTAGAGTGTAAGCTCCTCTGGTCCCTATAAAGGGATGCAGAGGGTAGTGGACAGATGCACTCACCTGACAAGGACTCTGAGCTCTGATTGGAGATGTGGTGGGAGGCGTCTGGCAGGGCGTAGGTTGTGGAGGATATGGAGGTGGGGCTGATGCTGTTGGTGGGGATGTAGGGGGAGTTGTACGTCGTGCTGTAATACGGGGGGTACTGGCTTTGGCTAAAACCCGGGTATGAAGAATATTCCTAGGAGAAGAAATGAGACACAATTCACTCTCAGTATAAATCAACTCCTAATAAGAGATAACAGACAACTCTCTGGGTGCACCAAATCAAACGTCCATTACACCAATAGTACAAGTGTTAAG
>NW_027507789.1:223888348-224023348 GCF_037356315.1 Lithobates pipiens
AAGTGGTGCTGTATCTGCAGTTCCCGGGTCCTGATGATGAACTGCAGTCAGTGCAGACATTGCAGCTCCCCAAGTCCGCGAGGTTATCCGGCCCGTCCCCCAACAGCAGTTCTATTATGTCCTCTTCTGTAATCTACTGGTTGAATCTCTCATGTCACGTAATGGCCATGATCAGGAAAAAAGCGTTTAAGTCTGCTTTCTTTTTACGGGTTCTTCAATTTATTACAGTAAGTGTTTTTTTTGTATGAGCCATGATGGCCCCTACCCCAACCCCTTGTGTACCGCTCTTTATGAAGTCATTTAAAGTGGAACTTCCGCTCATTGGAACCCTCCGACGCCACAATTGGCACCTTTCAGGGGGAGGGGGGTGCAGGTACCTGTACAGTACAGGTATTTGCACCCACTTCCGGCATAGATATCCGCAGAATCTGTGGATATTTACGCCACTTCCTGCGGGTCCCCCGCTGTCCGCTGGGAAACGCACGGATCCCAGAGACAGCGGGGGACCATCCTTATTGCGCAGCGCGACTCGCGCATGCGCAGTAGGGAACCGGGAAGTGAAGCCGCAAGGCTCCACTTCCTAATTCCCACACCCAAGATGGCGGCGGCAGCACCCGAGAGACGATCGAGAGATCGGCTTCGGGTGCCGACATCGCGGGTGCGCTGGGCGGGTAAGTGTCCTTATTTTATAAGTCAGCAGCTGCAGTATTTGTAGCCGCTGACTTTAAAAAAAAAAAAAAAAACAGCGGAACTCCCGCTTTAACCATTTCCTATTCTGGCACTCCTCTCCTACATGTAAATCATTTTTTTGCTAGAAAATTACTCAGAACCCCCAAACATTATATATATATTTTAGCAAAAGTGTTTTTTTTGTAAAAAAAAAAACAAACTGTTTCATGATTTAAAAAAAATAACAAAACACAGTGAAGTTAGCCCAATTTTTTTTTGGATATGATGTTACGCCGAGTAAATAGATACCCAACATGTCGAGCTTTAAAACTGCGCACACTCATGGAATAACGCCAAACTTCAGTACTTAAAAATCTCCATAGGCAAAGCTTTAAATTTTTTTTTTACAGGTTACATGTTTAGAGTTACAGAGGAGGTCTAGTGCTAGAATTATTGTTCGCGCTCTAACGCACGCAGCGATACCTCACATGTGTGGTTTGAACGGCGTTTACATATGTGGGTGGGACTAGCGTTCACTTCTGAGCGCGAGCTACCGGGGACAGGGGCATTTTAAATTATTTATTTTTTATTTTACTTTATTTTTTAAATTTTACTTTTTTTTACAACATTTTTTTTTTTTTTGATCACTTTTATTCCTATTACAAGGAATGTAAACATCCCCTGTAATAGGAATCATTCACGACAGGTCCTCTTTATGGAGAGATGCCAATCAGTAAGACCTCACATCTCATGAAAACCATCTCTGGAGGGTACGTAGAGAGGAAGTGGCTGTAAAGAGGCTGCAGTAGATCAGAAGCCTTGAGATGGAATGAAGGATGCAAAAAAAAAAAAGTGACAGCAAGTATTTTAATTACAATGGCAACTGTTTATTATACCCAGCACACAGAGCAACACGTCATCCCATTATTATTATTACAGGTACTTATATAGCGCCCTCAATTTATGCAGCGCTTTACATATATATTGTACAGTCACATCAGTTCCTGCCCCAAGGAGCTTACAATCTATGGTCCCTAACTCACATGCATACATAAACTCATACCTAACCTCCCATTCATACATAAATACTAGGGCAAATTGGGACAGGAGCCAATTAACCTACCAGCATTGAATTTAAAAAGCGGAGGTCCACCCTAAAGTGGACCTTCCACTCATTGGAATCCCCCCCCCCTCCGGCGCCACAATTGGCACCTTTCAGGGGGAAGGGGGTGCAGGTACCTGTACAGTACAGGTATCTGCACCCACTTCCGGGATAGCTCTCTGCGGAAAGGGGCGTAGATTACGCCCCTTTCCAAAAGTCCCCCGCTGCCTGCTGGGAAACACACAGATCCCAGAGGCAGCGGGGTCCATACTTATTGCGCAGCGCGACTCGCGCATGCGCAGTAGGGAACCGGGAAATGAAGCCGAAAGGCTCCACTTCCTGATTCCCATACCCAAGATGGCGGTGGCAGCACCCGAGAGACGATCGAGAGATGGGCTTTGGGTGCCGACATCGCGGGCGCGCTGGACAGGTAAGTGTCACTATTTTAAAAGTCAGCAGCTGCAGTATTTGTAGCTGCTGGCTTTTAAAAAAAAAAAAAAAAACGCGGAGTCCAGGCGGAGTCCCGCTTTAAGGTTGCAAGGGCACATTTGGAGATATACGGAGATATGACCTAGAGGTCCTGTGGTACATAACCACAGAAGAACACATACAAGCCTAAGGACTCCTGAAATGAGCATGCTGGGAGTTATAGTTGCACAGAATCCGAAGACAAATAAGCTTTCATCAATGGAGAAGACTTGTTACATTACAAATTCCCAACACAGCAGTTCGTTCTTCTTGCTGGGAGATCAGATAGAAATTGTAAGGCAGATGAAAGGATGTCAGGAATACAATCAGCTTGAGCAGTTTTCATTAACACCTTCTGGAAGTCCCAGCCCCCGTCTCCTTGGTCACCTTCCAGAATCACTCCAAAAAGCTGTCAATACTTTGCCTACAAGCAGCAATCTCTAAATTGGGGATTTTTAAAGGCAACCAACATAACAATCATGTACAAAAAATGATGGTTTTATTGAAAACACTTGCAAAATTCCCACATGGGATAATTTAAAAACAATGCAATACATACAAATGGTAAAGAAATGAAAAGTGGTGATAACCAAACTAATAGGCCCCATTGATCATACTACAGCAATAACATAGATTGAGTTCTCTATCAGGATCCGGATATCGTACCCAATCTATGTTATTGCTGTAGTATGATCAATCAGCCTATTAATTTGGGTATCACCACTTTTCATTTCTATGTCATTTGTATGTATTGCATTGTTTTTTAATTGTCCCATGTGGGAATTTTACAAGTGTTTTCAATAAAACCATAATTTGTTATTACATGATTGTTATGTTGGTTGCCTTTAAAACGCCCCAATTTAGAAATTGCTGCTGTAGACAAAATAACAGGAATGATGGCAACCCTAATTTAGCTCCAAATAATATTATTAAAGTTGTCAATACTTTTACTATATACTGGCTTTCAACTTGCCTTATAATTAAAGCAAATTGAATAGTGTATGGGTCGAAACTTGTTGAACCTACCAGTTATGTTTTCCATAATGACAAAAAAATTAAATAAAAACAGACCAAAAGAATATATATATATATAATGAAGAAGGAAGACGAAAGAGGAAGCAGAAAGAGGAAGGAAGAAGAAAGAAGCAGAAATAAGAAGGAAGAAGAAAGAATGAAGAAGCAGAAATAAGAAGGAAGAAGAAAGAAGGAAGAAGCAGAAATAAGGAAAAGGCAGAAAGAAGAAGGAAGAAGAAGAAGGGAAAAGAAAGATGAAGAATCGGAAGAAAGAAATAGGAAGAAGAAATAAGAAGCAAGAAGAAGAAAGAAGAAAGAAGGAACAAGCAGAAAATAAGAAAGAAGAAGCAGAAAAAAAGACACAGAAAGAAGAAGGAAGAAGGAAAAGGCAGAAAGAAGAAGGAAGAAGAAAGATGAAGAAGAAAGAATAAGTCAAAGGAAAGAAGCAGAAGACAGAAGGAAGAAGGAAGAAGCAGAAAGAAGAAGCAAGAAGAAGAAAGAAGGAACAAACAGAAAGAAGAAGGAAGAAGCAGAAAGAAGAAAGATAAAGAAGAAGAAAGATGAAGTTGGAAGAAAGAAGCAGAAGAAAGACGAAGAAGGAGAAGAAGTCAGAGGAAAGAAGCAGAAAGAAGAAGAAAGAAGGAACAAACAGAAAGAAGAAGGAAGAAGCAGAAAGAAGAAGAAGAAAGGAGGAAGAAGCGAAAAGAAGAACGAAGAAGCAAAACGAAGGAGGAAGAAGCAGAAAGAAGAAGAAGAAAGATAAAGAAGGAGAAGAAAGAAGAAGTCGGAACAAAGAAGCAGAAGAAAGAAGAAGAAAGAAGAAGGAAGAAGAAAGTAGAAGAAAGAATAAGGAAGAAAAAAGAAGGAAGAAGAAAGAAGATAGAAGAAAGAAGAACATACAAGAGAAAAAATCAACAAACAAGCAGAGAAAACCACCCTGGAAGCCCTAATACTGACAATGTTTCTATCTGAATAATGATGGTGCAACACAGGGAGTCCTTCTGGTGTCTACAGGAAAATCTGTCTGATATCTGAAAGTCTTAGTAGCACAGGCGCCCCCCGTCTCTGCACCGAATGCATGCACAGCGCCCTTCCTGCAGCCTACAAAGATTGCAGTTATTTACTGAAGGACGCCTCAGTCTCTGAATCTCCTCTGTTCTGAGGTTGCTGGCTCTGTGGGGGTCCTTCTGCCGCCACTTCAAAGTCTTACACTGGAGGTGAGCTCTATGTGACCACATTTTTTAGGTTCTGATGGACGGAACCCCATGGTGGCACGAAGTAGAGACAAGGTTGAAGAGTGCAGAAAGGAGGGCGAAGAGATGTTAGAACTGGTTTAACAGAAAACTCAGCTCCACTGGCACCAATATACAAATTTCAGAGTTTTTTTAACCATTTTTGTAACATGAGCAGCAAATAAGCAGTTGAATAGTTTAACAGACCTCATACAAAAACCTTACATGATGCTGGAAAAACCTTAAAACCACTCCACTTGTATTTTTAAACACAGATCTACTGTAGGCAATGCCGGGACAGAGGGTGGGCAGGAGGAGCAGCAACCCAGGGAGCAGTGGTGGGGGGCATCCCCTTACCATATACAAGCTCCAGACCCATGGTTAGCAACCAGCCATCTGGAGGGGTGCTCCTGGTGAGGATGGGTGCTGCACTGGGTCTGGCCAGAGGGTCGGGTCCCCAGCCTTCTGGCCTAGATTGGTGTAGTCCTAGTTCCGGTCAGTTTTTCAGGAGAGAACACCGGCTCCTCTTTAGCAGGGGGGGGAGCGTTTAGTATCTCCTGAATATGATTAGGTAGGAGTGATGGGAGCGACGGTTGAGCCTTAGGGGTCAAGGGCTCTCCCCAAGCTTTTAGAACTTCAGGCCTTCCTGGCTGGAGTGGGAGCTGCGCTGACTAGGCTGTTGGTCAGGGTTGGGATAAAAAGCCTGTGGTGAATGTGCCCCTGAAGTGGCAGTTCAGGGGTGCCATACAATGACTGTGAGTGAGGGCCACTTTGATTTATGGCACCGTGGTCACTTCACCATACACACGTTTTTCACACCTGCCTCTAGGGCCGAGCCTTTTGGCTAGGACCAGAGGAATTTTTTATTCCTGGCCGGAGGGCCAGTCGTTGTATTGCACGATGGCCACGCTTTCACTTCTCCCCACTTCCTTCTCCCGAATTTCCTATTTATTTTACCCCCGTGTTTGTCACTTTTATGCATTTTTTTTGTTTGATGTGTTACACGTTTGTCACTGTGTGATTGGTAGGGTGTGGGTCCTCCGCCTACCCTGAAAGGTGTGGGAAGGGGGTGGACATAGGCCTTCTGGTTTGGTTCGCCCTCTCTTATGGGGGAGTCCCACCGAGTACTTGGGTTGGTCTGTTTTGGCAGACCTTCCAGAGAGGGGGGTCCATCTGATTATGGCCAAGTACCTCAGTCCCCATCTGGAGCCTAACGCCCCGGGGGATCAGGGTAAGGCCCCCTCCTAGGGAGTATCATTTAAAGTGGTTGTAAACCCTTACAAACCACTTTGACCTACAGGTAAGCCTAGATTAAGTGTAGGTGTAGGTCCTACACGGTTTAGGAGATATTTACTAAGAGACAGTCACAGCTGTTTACGGCGCATGCATAGACAGCGGCGCTCAGGCGCACTATCGCCGTTAGCAGCATGCCGCTGCTGATGCCGATATGCCGTTAGTGGCGGCTCCCATGCGCATGTTCGGTAGTGACGTCATCAATGCTCCAGAGCTGTGAGTGGCCGGAGCAGCTATACCTGGAAGAAGATGAATGCTCCGGACTACAGGGGAAAGCGGTGACATCGCTGGCTCCTGTGTCAGGTAAGTGACACATAATGGGCTACTACTATGCGATGCAATGCTATGTGATGCGATGCGATGCATAGTAGCCCATTATGCTTTACCTTTGCAGGGTTTACTTCCTCTTTAACACCTGTTGCATGTTTTGTGTCACTCTTTATGTGTGTGCACTTTTTTAGGCACCGGGTGGAGTTTTTGGGTTTGTTTTACACGCCACGGGCTTTAAAAAAAAAAAAAAAATTCTTACCTTTTACCTGCATTTTTTTTTCAGTTGGCGACAGGGTCTCTTTAAGTTAGTCAATAAAATGTATAATTTAAATGCCAAACTTTCTGCACACTTCCACAAATTTAAGATAAATGTTTGGCTTTAGATACAAAGTAACAATCTATTGTCAATTGTTTCACTGAAAAGATCTGGCCAGATGGGGGGAAAAAACAACTGAAATCAGCAAACGTATCATTCCTTTTGTTTTAGTGAAGTGCATCCCTAAAATGTACAATGGAAGTGCAATGAAAGGATTAGTTTTGCGTCCATGTTATTAACAAATAGCGCTTAGTGGAGTCGATCGTCTTATAGACAGGGCCTTAACCCCCCCCCCCCCCTCCCCTCCATGTCCTTTCCCCAAAGACCCTGTTTGTTTTGATATAAGCAGCTGGATTAGTTGGGGAATGAACAGCTGAACAAACCCGGCTGTGCCAGAGTTGTTGAAGAACTCTCAGAAAGTGACGCCCCACAGGGCTGTGCCGCCACAGCCGATCGGCGGCTGCATGTAGGCGGCAGAGCGTGGAAAATGGGGCATTTGAAAGGCCAGGGCGTTGCGCTCTTTGCGGCGGCATCCGAGGGGCCCCGAGCGCAGGACAATAAAAATGAATGCCCTATTGTCTGTCCGGCTGGTGATAATTTGTCTCTCTACGGCTAAATATTAGTTTTATGATATTGGCAGGAGCTGACGCGCTCACAGCAATCAGGAGTGTTTGTTCTTGGCAGGAAAAATCAGCAGAAATTCAGCTATAAATCCGCTTTCACAATCTTCTGATTTATTTACTGTACAGGAATCCCAGCAAGGAGCCCATTATATGGGAGAGAAGTCATCTACTCACTCCCAACACCGGGGTATGACAAGAAAAATCCAGCCAGAATGGGGCACAACTAAGAGGCGCTGTCAATGGTGGAGCCATAAAGTGCTAGCAACAAGGGACAACCGTGAGCCATAAAGTGCTAGCAATGAGGGATAACCGTGAGGCTCTGCGAATGTTGGACGATCATGAGGCACTATCAATGAGGGACAACCATGAGGCACTATCAATGAGGGACAACAATGAGGCAAGAGGTGCTATCAATGAAGGACAACCATGAGGCACTATCAATGAGGGACAACAATGAGGCAAGAGGTGCTATCAATGAAGGACAACCATGAGGCACTATCAATGAGGGAGAACCATGAGACAAGAGGTGTTATCAATGATGGACAACCATGAGGCACTATCAATAAAGGGACGACCATGAGGCAAGAGGTGCAATCAATGATGGACAACCATGAGTCACCATCAATGAGGGACAACAACAAGGCAAGAGATGCTATCAATGAGGGACAACCATGAGGCACTATCAATGAGGGACAACCATGGAGGTACCATCAATGAGGGACAACAACAAGGAAAGAGGCGCTATCAGTGAGGGACAACCATGAGGCACTATCAATGAAGGAAAACCATGATGCACTATCAATGAAGGAAAACCATGAGGCACTATCAATGATGGACAAACATGGAGGTACCATCAATGAGGGACAACAACAAGGCAAGAGGCGCTATCAATGAGGGATAACCATGAGGCACTATCAATGAGGTACAACCATGAGGCAAGAGGTGCTATCAATGATGGACATCCATATGGCCCTATCAATGAGGGACAACCATGAGGTAAGAGGTGCTAACAATGATGAACATTCCTAAGGCACTATCAATGAGGGACAACAACAAGGCAAGAGGTGCTATCAATGAGGGACAATGAGGCACTATCAACGGGGGACAACCATGAGACAAGAGGTGCTAACAATGTTGGACATCCATAAGGCCCTATCAATGAGGGACAATTTGAGGCACTATCAATGAGGGACACCAACCATGAGGCAAGAAGTGCTATGAATAAGGGACATCCATGAGCCATAAAGTGCTAGCAATGAGGGACAACTATGAGGTGCTACGATTGGTAGGCAACCATAAGGCACTATCAATAAGGGACAATCATGAGGCATAAGACACTGTAAATATGGGACATCCATGAGGCTTGAGGTGCTATGAACGAGGGACAACAAGGCAAGAAGTGCGATCAATCTTGGACAGCCACGAGGCAAGAAGTGCTATCAACAATGGACAACCGTGAGGCACTGTCAATGAAGAACAATCATAAGGCACTGTGAATGTGGGACAACCATGAGGCTTGAGGTGCTATGAATGAGGGACAACAACAAGGCAAGAGGTGCTATCAATCTTGGACAACCACTAGGCGCTATCAATGAGGGACAACCAAAGGCATTAGGTGCTAGCAATGAGGGGCAGCCATGAGGTACTATGAATGCACCAAGAATGAAGGACAACAAAAAGCATGAGACATTTGAGGTACCAGGGATAAGATATGATGATGAAGCATTATGGAACTAGGAATGAGAGAAGATGATAAGGCACAAGGCATTAGGAATAAGGTACAAGGATTAGGCCCTTGGAATGATGAATGATGAACGATGAGGTATGAGGCACTAGGTATATACAATCACACCATAACTGGCAGTAACTTCTGAAAATTTCTTTACTGGTGTCTCATGTCCTGGTGACACCTGTGCCCTTATTTTGCTTCTTTTTTTTTTTACAGGTGTCACAGGAACAGGAAGTGATGGATAATCTCCCCAAAGGGGGCAAAGGCAGGAATAAACACCTGGCAGAAACGTCACACCTTTCTCCCCACTGGATTCTAAACTAAAGAGAAACACTGTGGACAGAGGCAAGATTGAAAAAAAGTTACAAAGTATCCGTGTGCTGGAGATCAGTAATATTGGAAAACACATTTCCAGATGAGAAGAGGGATCCCATTTTTACCCTCCACTCATTTATACACACAAAATCGAACTGAAGGCGAGTACAGAACATCTACAACACGGCCTTCTGTCATTAGTGATGAAAAGCTTGGGGATCTCTGACTTCCGGGATGAGCCTTCTGCTGTGAATGGCGCAATAAAGAAAACCGATAAAGAACGTCATTGCTTCTGGAAGGAACGGATGTGATCCTGCCTTTTAAAGACGCAGCTCTCTCACGCTGAATTATTGGTGAGACATTAATTGTACTGTAAAATGTGCGATTTGACCCCGAACAAATAGGCCGCCGCGTCCCCGCAGGACAGGCTCCGGGCCTCGGGGCCGCCATAATCTGAGACTAAATCTAATGCGGAACAGATGTGGTGGGAAGAGGCTGGAGGAGGAAGGAGGCTTATTTTATGGAGAGTTTGGTTTTATGGAGCAAAACGTCATTCCGTTAGGTGGATGGATATCACAGAACATTTGTATCCAGACCGATCCCCGCATGTCGGATTTATCAGAACCACTGGTTTATATACAAGGGAAAGACTGGGGATATGAATACCTACAATGAATAATGTATCTTCTTTGCTTCCTTTTGGTCAATTAAATATAGCATTGAAAGTGCAAAGAATACCCTTTGATCCTGCCAAAAATCTTATGAGCTGTTAGTTCACTGTTCACAAGGAGAGGATATAGAAATGAGTTGGCATTATGAAGATAAGGAGGGTGATGATGATGAAGCTGGGGAGGAGATGAGGAGGGTGATGAGGATGAAGCTGGGGAGGAGATGAGGTGGGGAGGAGATGAGGTGGGGGAGGAGATGAGGAGGGATTATGGAGATCAAGAAGGGTCATGGAGATGAGGTGTGGGAGAGGAGATGAGAAGTGATTATGGAGATGAAAGGATGGGGGGGTGGTAAGAGGATGGATTATGGAGATGAAGTTGGGGAGGAGATGAGGAGAGGTTATGGAGATGAAGTGTGGGAGATAAGATGAAAATGTTTTATGAAGATGAAGTTGGGGAGGAGACGAGGAGGGATTATGGAGATTAAGAAGGGTCATGGAGATGAGGTGTGGGGGAAGAGATAAGAAGTGGTTATGGAGATGAAGATGTTTTATGGATATGAAGTTGGGGAGGAGATGAGGAGGGTTTATGGAGATGAAGTGTGGGAGATAAGATGAAGAAGTTTTATGAAGATGAAGTTGGGGAGGAGACAAGGAGGGATTATGGAGATCAAGAAGGGTCATGGACATGAGGTGTGGGGGTGGAGATGAGGAGGGGATATAGAGATGAAGTTGGGGAGGAGATAAGGAGGAGTTATTTAGATGAAGATGTTTTATAGAAATTAAATTGGGGAGGAGATGAGGAGGGGTTATGGAGATGAAGTTGGGGAGGAGATGGGGGTTATGGAGATGAGGTATGGGGGGGTAGATGAGAAGGGGTCATGGAGATGACGTTTGGGAGTAGATGAGATGAAGCGGGATTATGGAGATGAAATTGAGGAGGGAGATGAGGAGGGGGTTATGGAGATGAAGTGGGGGAGGAGATGAGGAGGGGTTATGTAGATGAAGGTGGGGAGGAGATGAGGAAGGGAAGGAGATGAGGAGGGATTATGTAGATGAAGTTGGGGAAGAGTTGAGGAGGGGTTATGGAGATATAGTTTGGAAGATGAGGTGAAGATCGGTTATGGAGATTAAGTTATGGAGGAGATGAGGTGTAGGGGAGTAGATGAGGAGGGGTTATGAAGTGTGGGAAATTAGATGGAGATGGGTAATGCAGATGAAGTTGGGGAGGAGATGAGGAGGGATTATGGAGATGAAGTGGGGGAGGAGATGAGGAGGGGTTATGGAGATGAAGTGGGGGAGGAGATGAGGAGGGGTTATGGAGATGAAGTGGGGGAGGAGATGAGGAGGGGTTATGGAGTTGTTGGGGGGGGGGGGATGAGGAGGGGTTATGGAGATGAAGTGGGGGAGGAGATGAGGAGGGGTTATGGAGATGTAGGGGAGGAGATGAGGAGGGTTATGGAGATGAGGTTGGAGAGGAGATGAGGAGGGTTATGGAGATGTGGGGGATGAGATGAAGAGGGGTTATGGAGATGAAGTTGGGGAGGAGATGAGGAGGGGTTATGGAGATGTGGGGGAGGAGATGAGGAGGGGCTATGGAGATGTGGGGGAGGAGATGAGGAGGGGTTATGGAGATGTGGGGGAGGAGATGAGGAGGGGCTATGGAGATGTGGGGGAGGAGATGAGGAGGGGCTATGGGAGTGTGGGGAGGAGATGAGGAGGGGCTATGGAGATGTGGGGGAGGAGATGAAGAGGGGTTATGGAGATGAAGTTGGGGAGGAGATGAGGGGGGTTATGGAGATGTGGGGGAGGAGATGAGGAGGGTTATGGAGATGTGGGGGAGGAGATGAGGAGGGGTTATGGAGATGTGGGGGAGGAGATGAGGAGGGTTATGGAGATATGGGGGGAAGGAGATGAGGAGGGGTTATGGAGATGTGGGGGGGGGGAGGAGATGAGTAGGGATTAATGGAGATAGATGGGGAGAGAAGATGAAGCTGTGCTCTGTAGTCTCCAGGATGATGTCTCTGCAGTATGGTAAGTCAGTGTGTCAGTGGTAAGCTGCAATGTATTACATTTGTGAGGAGATTTAGATACCTATAAATTGCAAATTCAGCAACTTTGACTGGGCAGGTAGTATATATATATATATATATATATATATATATATATATACAGTATGTAGAGCCTTTTATTTTTTTATTTTTATATATAGATATAAATACACAAGCAAAACTGAGTGGGCGTGAGGGGGAGGGCTTATAGCCTATAGGCAGCTGTTCTTTATGTGCCCGGTGCCCAGTTCTCCTGCAGGTGCAGTATAACCCTAGTTAAACCGGTAGTTGCTAATTATTCCCATGAAGCCGTGTCCCTCAGTGGATTATAGAGCAGTCTGTGGGATGGAACGCAGGCAGCAGAAAATGAATGAGTCGTTTTTACCCTTGACTACTCTCTATAACATACATATTACATTACAGTATTTATTTACATGACCGTATTTACCCGATTTCTGATTCTGAAGTCTTTTTTTTTTTTTTTAATTAGATCTCCATGAATCCTTTTTGCCATTTCATGGTTGCTGTACGCCTGGAAAACGCCAAGCCGCCTGGTAGGTAAAAAAATAAAATAAAAATAAAAATGGCGATGGGTCCTAACCCATACAAAGCGTCTGCTGGCAGCCATCGCCTTGTAAAACGAGGGATATGTTGGAGAGACGGCAAAGCTGGCAAGCGCTCAAATACCGCACGTTTCATTTTTTTTTTCACTCGAACACACAACTTGGGTTGGCGAGATCAGATTTGCAGCCACCGTGGCTGTTTTGCATTAATGGCGGGTCACAGGTTAAATACAGCAGAAGCTCAGGAATTTCTGCTTCATTTTCTTTTTTTTTTTCCTTTGACGTGCCTTGACTGCGGGTCCTGCCACAACACACGCTCGCAGAGGAGCAGCGGGGTTAAGTAACTTGCTAAGACCCATGAAGGTTGTGTGTGTGTGTGTGGGGGGGGGGGGGGGGGCTGATTTTTGAACACAGACGTCGACTCGATGAGACGCAAAGCTTGCAGGGTCGGTTGCGAATGGATTTCTTGATGTTTGAAAGGAATTGCGCAAAGCGCATTTTGGAACTCTCGGGGGAGTAAAGCTGAACTCTTACCTATTTAAATATTTTCCTTAATAGCCACATACAGTTTCCACTTTGTGAGCACCAAATGCCCTTGCATATCCAGATATTACCTGGTAAAAGTAGCAGTGACATCATCAATATGCTGTGCACAGCCTGTGCAGAGAGCAGAGCTGTGGGAGGGGCCAAGGAGGCTCCACCCACTACAGGCAGCCTACAATAAAGTACAGGAGCTTGGCGGGATAAAACCAGTCACCCTGCACAAGGAGAGAGAGTGGAGCTATGGGAGGGGCAGGCTCCACCCACTACAGAAAACTACAGGAGGAGGTGGAGACAAGACCAGTCACCCTGCACAAGGAAAGAGAGCAGAGCTATGGAAGGGGCAGGCTCCACCCACTACAGAAAACTACAGGAGGAGGCGGAGACAAGACCAGTCACCCTGCACAAGGAGAGAGAGAGCGGAGCTATGGGAGGGGCAGGCTCCACCCACTACAGGAGGGGGCGGAGACAAGACCAGTCACCCTGCACAAGGAGAGAGAGCGGAGCTGTGGGAGGGGCAGGCTCTACCCACTGCAGAAAACTACAGGAGGGGCGGAAACAAGACCAGTCACCCTGCACAAGGAGAGAGAGAGCAGAGCTATGGGAGGGGCAGGCTCCACTCACTGCAGAAAACTACAGGAGGGGGTGGAGACAAGACCAGTCACCCTGCACAAGGAGAGAGAGCGGAGCTGTGGGAGGGGCAGGCTCCACCCACTACAGAAACAACAGGAGGGGGCGGAGACAAGACCAGTCACCCTGCACAAGGAGAGAGAGCAGAGCTTTGGGAGGGGCAGGCTCCACCCACTACAGAAAACTACAGGAGGGGGCGGAGACAAGACCAGTCACCCTGCACAAGGAGAGAGAGAGCAGAGCTATGGGAGGGGCAGGCTCCACCCACTGAAGAAAACTACAGGAGGGGGCGGAGACAAGACCAGTCACCCTGCACAAGGAGAGAGAGCGGAGCTGTGGGAGGGGCAGGCTCCACCCACTACAGAAAACAACAGGAGGGGGCGGAGACAAGACCAGTCACCCTGCACAAGGAGAGAGAGAGCAGAGCTATGGGAGGGGCAGGCTCCACCCACTACAGAAAACAGGAGGGGGCGGAGACAAGACTAGTCACCCTGCACAAGGAGAGAGAGAGCAGAGTAATGGGAGGGGCAGGCTCCACCCACTACAGAAACTACAGGAGGGGGCGGAGACAAGACCAGTCACCCTGCACAAGGAGAGAGAGAGCAGAGCTGTGGGAGGGGCCCCGCAGGCTCCACCCACTACAGAAAACTACAGGAAGAGGCGGAGACAAGACCATGGGTGAGGATGGATGAGCCATGGATGGGTATGGGTGAGTGTGGATGAGTTTTAGTAAATAACCCCTATTATGTCCGAAAAGAGCAATTAACAGCCTGCCCCCTGCAATGGAATAATAAACCTAAATCCTGATTGGTTGACCTGGGCGAAGGCTCCCAGTTTCCAGTAAAGAGGGTAAGAGTCGACCCTTTGTCCCATACCCAATAACTGGAATAATGAAAGTCTCCAGAATTCCGGATCCGATTTTTTCCTATATGCCATAAGTAGGATTTTCTCACACGAATAGTTAGCACATGTTTATAAATCTCTTGATGGACTCCAAATCTCCTCCTCCCCAAAATCCCTCAGAGCGCGGAATTTACGCCTCCCACCCCCAACCCCAACCCAACCGTAACCGGCAGGACGAGGAACCTTGGATGAATTAAACCCTCAACAAGCATAATAAAACCGAGCAGCGACCTTATCAAGATGGGCTTCCGACCATCCACAAGACCACCACCCAGCGCAGACGACCGCCACCGCGTCTGATTAATCCTTCCAGTGTGATTGGATGTCAGCGGCCCGGGCCTGCCTGCGCTCCAACCTAACCCTTTATTCTTCATGGCTGATCCAACCTGAAAACGTCTAATAAGTGAATGCCTTGAACAACATGCAGTCCTTAACTTGAAGGCACGTAGCCGGCTCTGTGCTGTGTGTATTAACCATTTGACCTCCAGAATATTTACCCCCCTTCATGACCAGGCCATTTTTTGCTTTATGGCACAGCGTTACTTTAACTGACAATTGCATGGTTGTGTGACGCTGTACCCTAACACAATTGATGTCCTTTTTTTTTTTTTTTCCTCAAATAAAGCTTTCTTTAGTGGTATTTGATCACCTCTGCAGTTTTTATTTTTTGCGCTATAAAACAAAAAACAAAAAAAAAAAGGCAGAGAATTAAAAAAAAAAAAAAACATATCCATAAAAAAAATAAAAAAAAAATAGATAAAAAATAAAATTAGGCCAATATGTATTACAATAAGCATATATTGGAAGCGGCATATATTGATTAGTCTGCGCAAAAGTTATAGCGTCTACAAACTATGGCGTGGCGGTTTTTCAAATGCAATTTTTTTTTAGGAAAAAATACATTTAATGATTTAAAAAAAAAAAAACAACACAATAGATACCCAAATTCTTTTCCCCACAAACACAGCTTTTTTTGGTGGTATTTGATCACCTCTGCAGGTTTTATTTTTTTGCGCTATAAACAAAAAAAGAGCGTCAATTTTGAAAAAAAAAAAAAGCAATATTTTTTACTTATTGCTATAATACATATCCCCCCCCTCCCAAAAAAAATATAAAAACAAAAAACAAATTTTCTTACTCAGTTTAGGCCGATGTGTATTCTTCTACA
Source organism: Lithobates pipiens (assembly GCF_037356315.1). Taxonomy (NCBI): domain Eukaryota; kingdom Metazoa; phylum Chordata; class Amphibia; order Anura; family Ranidae; genus Lithobates; species Lithobates pipiens. The sequence goes on from NW_027507789.1 coordinate 223,903,902, forward strand.
TATTTTTGGTAAAAAAAAAAAAAAAAGAAGAAAAATCGCAATAAGCGTATATTGCTTAGTTTGTGCAAAAGTTAAAGCGTCCACAAAATAGGGGGTAGATTTATGGCATTTTTTTTTATAATACATTTTTTTACATCTGTGATTTATATTGGGACTGCGACATTGCGGCGGACGGATCCGACACTTTTGACACTTTTTTTTGCGACCATTGACATTTATACAAAGATCAGAGCTAAAAAAATAGCCACTGATTACTGTATAAATGTCACTGGCAAGGAAGGGGTTAACACTAGGGGGGGGGGGCGATCAAGGGGTTAAATGTGTGTCCTAGGAAGTGATTCTAAGGCTGGATTCACACCTATGCGTTTTTAGTGCTTTTTGCATTTGAAGATTTGCACTACAGTCCATTTAACATGGTTTCCTATGGAACACGTTCTGTAGTGCAAATCTGCAAAATGCAAAAGCACTAAAAATGCCATAGGTGTGAATCCAGCCTAACTGTGGGGGGGGGGGGGGGTGGGACTGCCTGAAGGAGGAGAGCGAACGTTGTTCATACTTAGTATGAACAACAGATCGCTCTCCTCACCCCTGACAGAACGGAGATCTGTCTGTTCACACTGCCAGACCTCCGTTCTGTGTCTCTCAGGGATCGATCGCTGGCGCCGGGTGCCAGGCACGAGCACATCGCGCTCCGTCGTCGCGCTGCGGGTGCCCCCTAGTGGTCTTAAAGCGGCCGACATATACCCACGACGGTTTTCCCAGGCGGGGCCAACAATAACTGCAGCGGCTGGTCGTCTAGTGATTAAGATCAAGTTGTAAAAGTGGGTGGAGCTCCGCTATAACAGCGCTACAAAGTATCTACATTGTATCCGCAGGTTGTTATTATGTAAATTAAAATGATCTGTTTTTTTTTTTTTTATTATTATTCTTTGACAATCCATACTCATTGGACAACCATGAATCACATGACCTCCCGCGATTACGAGGGAAACGCATTGTTTTCACAGACATCAGCCGCTGGAGAATTCTGTTATCGGAAAGCGAACAACGCGATGAAAGACGCGAGCGCGTCGCTGCAACTCCGACTCCGGCATCCAAGGAGTGAATGTTTAAGAGAAAAAAAAAAAAAACTATTAGGGACTTTTTTTTTTTTTTTTTTTTTTTCTGCTACATCAATAAACCGCCAGAGTCACCCGTCCACAAAGCCAAACATCAGCAGAGGGCCTGCGGGGCGAACTTTCCTAATGGCCCTAAATTATTCTGTCAACTCAAAACAAGACTTTGTAACTTTCAGCGCCAAAGGCGAGCCGCATTGCCGCATTCCCGCGGTTATTACCATCACAGCTCACTGCAAAATAATTAATGATTCACTATCGTTACAGGAATACGAGAAATGTCACCGCAGCGAACGCCCCGGGCGGGGGAGGAATGCAAAATTAGGGAAATAATAAGCAAAAAATTTTAGAATGATTTTTAAATTTTTTTTTAATTAAATGAATGAGTGTAAGAAGGTAAAACGAACAAATTGTTTGTATCCAATACTGATTGCAGTACAACAAAAAATGAGAAAAAAAGAAAAAAGAAAAAGAAAAGCAAAGTTCCAATGTGTCCTATGATAAAGCCCCTTGCACACTTGTGCGTGATCTTGCCGAGAATTGATTACCACAAATTTTTGCTGCGATTTTACAGAGATTTATTGCCACAAATGTTTGCCGCAGTTTTACAGAGATTTATTGCCACTAATTTTTGCCGCGATTTTTACCGAGATTTATTGCCACTAATTTTGCTGCTATTTTAACGCGACTTTAAGCAATGCCCGTGTAATCTTTGGGTCTATGGACCCTCAAATCGCATCAAAGTCGGTCCAAAGTAGTACACGGACTACTTTGAAGTCATCACTGTGACTTGAAGTCACATAGATATTGAATGACACTCACTGGAAATCATGGGGGGGGGGGGGGGGGTTACGATTCGTCATGCAATCCCAAGCCGCAGGAAAAGTCGCACAAGTGTGAAAGGGGCCTAAAGCTGAAATATAGTGTTTTGTTATATCGGGTTTAACAGGCGCAAAAAAATACCTGTGGATCCTGCCAGAAATCCTACAAGCTGGTAACCTCCTGTGCATAAAGGGGGGTTACCCACCTGGTCCCCACCTGGTCCTAGCAGTTGGCAGCAGAGAGGAGATATAACTCCTCCGCCGCATCCTGCGCTTCTTCGTGCAGCCACAGAGAGGCTCTTCTCTGCCGCCCCCCTTGTGTCTCAGCAGAAAGGACAGAACTCCTTCTACAGATCCTGTGCCTCTCTGTGCAGCCGCAGCCCCCCCTCGTCTTATCTCAGCAGTCAGGAGAACAGAGGAGGACAGAACTCTTCCTACAGATTTTGCACCTCTCTGTACAGCCACAGCACCCCCTCGTCTTATCTCAGCAGTCAGCAGAAGAGAGGAGGACAGAACTCCTCCTACAGATCCTGTTCCTCTCTGTGCAGCCGCAGCACCCCTTCGTCTTATCTCAGCAGTCAGCAGAAGAGAGGAGGACAGAACTCCTCCTACAGATCCTTTCCTCTCTGGGCAGCCGCAGCACCCCTTCGTCTTATCTCAGCAGTCAGCAGAAGAGAGGAGGACAGAACTCATCTACAGATCCTGTGCCTCTCTGTGCAGCTGCAGAACCCCCTTGTCTCCACCTCCCCTGGTCTCAGCATTCAGCCGACTCCAGTAGCTGACTCCAGCTCTCCTCTGGGTTCTCCTCAAGATCCTGCACTTTCTGCTTCCCAACTCCTTCCCAACAGCAGCACCAGGTACCAGGGGAGCACTGTGAAGTAGGGCAGGGTGGGGGAATGTTGACTTCTGATGATGGGGGGGACAGTGCCAGGATAAGGTCACCTAGAGACCAGGGTGACCATGCCAAACTGCGCCCCCCTCCAAAGATGTCAGAGTGTTGTGTCAGCGAAAATACTGGCCCCTGATACTGGGCACGAATCTGCATGATTACCCTCTAGCATAAATTCTCCCTCCCCCAGCACAAAATCTCAGCCCCCAAATCCCCCAGCACAAATGTTGCCATACCCCCCCCCCCCCGAAAAAAAAAATAAAGATAAAAAAATCACCCCTCATAACACAAATCCTCCACCCCTCAAATTTCCCCTCCGAGTATACATACTCCCAGTAGTACCAATATTCCCCCCCATCCCCCCTCCTAGTACCATATTCCCCCCATCCCCCCTCCTAGCACCAATGTTCCCTCCATCCCCCATCCTAGCACCAATATTCCCCCCACCCCCCCTCCTAGCACCAAGTATTCCTCCATCCCCCCTCCTAGTGCCAATATTACCTCCATCCCCCCGTCCTAGCACCAATATCCCCCATCCTCCATCCTAGCACCAATATTACCCCCACCCCCCCTCCTAGCACCAATATTCCCCCCATCCCCCCTCCTAGCACCAATATTCCACCCATCCCCCCTCCTATCCCCAATATCCCCCCACCCCACCTCCTAGCACCAATATTACCCCCACCCCCCTCCTAGCACCAATATTTCCCCATTCCCCCTCCTAGTACCAATATTCCCCCCATCCCCCCTCCTAGCACCATATTCCCCCCATTCCCCCTCCTAGTACCAATATTCCCCCCATCCCCCCCTCCTAGCACCAATATTCCCCCATCCCCCCTCCTAGCACCAATATTCCCCCATCCCCCCTCCTAGCACCAATATTCCCCCCATCCTCCTCCTAGAACAAACACCCCCCCCCCCCCGATCATCCCTACTAGAAAAAAATCACTCCCCCTCCTACAAAAATCTCCTCCTAATACAAATCCCCCAAACCTACCCTCTTAGCACAAATCCTTCCTCCCACCCCCTCCCACCACAAATCACCCCTGAATTACCCCTCCTTAGAACACGTCCCCAAATTTCCCCTCCTAGAACAAATCTTTCTCACTGCTACCCCCCAAATTTCACCTAGCAACACAATCCCCTCCCCCAATCTCCTTTGCTATGCCCCCCTCCACTCACATGATATCACAGTACCCAGGGTAGCTGCCCCTCCTGCCCACTCCTTGTCCCGGCCTGGCATCTGATGTAAGGGGGGGGGGGTGCTCCACACATCTAGTCTTACAGATACAACCTGCTCTATGAGGGCGACCATAACGCTGATGCCGCCCGCGATTAATGGAGAGCGACACCCCCTGACAAAGAAAGACTATGGTAGACGCCCCCCCCCCCCCACCCCTGAAGGCAAATGCTGAGCTTCTTCATTGGACACAACAGACACTTCAAGAGCCGCGGCTGACATATGGCTGATCCGAATATCCTATGAAAACGTCTGAGGAAGAATCGTGCGATTTTCAGATTGTGTGTACACTACCTTCCAGACACCATAGAAACGCAGTCCGGAGGCATTCCAGGTGCTTTTCTGCATGTGCGTTTTTGATGCGTTTCCCTGTGCATTTTTTGATGCGCTTTCGGTGCATTTTGATGCAGTCCAGTGCTTATTTCCCCCCTGGTTTTTTCTTAACCTTAAGGGCCAGTTCACACCAGATACAGTTGCATTTTTTTCTGCACCAATACAGTCAGTTCCGGTCAGTTTCTGCACCAGAAACTGGAAATACATGGAAAACACTGTGCATGCATTTTTAGGGCCAGTTTACACCACGTGCAGTCCAGTGCGCTTTTTTTTTTCTGCAACAAAAATGCATGGAAAGTGGGTTATATGGTTTTCAATGGCATAGTTCACACCAGTGCGGTCAGTTTGAGTGCATTCCAGAAAAAAAAAAAAAGTAGAACATGCTGCATTTTTTCTGCACTGGACTGTACTGAAACGCTGTAAAACGTATCAAAAACACACTGGAACGCACCTAAATGCACCAAAAAAAAACGCACTGCAACATACTTGTCCTTGCACAAAAAGGCATCAAAAATGCACAGGAACGCATCAAGAACGCGAATGCTGAACAGCACCTGGAGCGCATCCGGACTGCGTTTCTATGGTGTGAACTGACCCTTAGTGCAGAAGAAAAGCACATGGAACTGAACGGAACTGCATGTGGTGTGAACTGGCCCTTAAGGTTAAGAAAAAAGATGGGGGGGGGGGGAGCACTGGACTACATCAAAAACGCACCAAAAACACATCAAAAACGGTGTGAACTGGCCCTTAGTGCAGGAAAAAAGCACACGGAACTGTGTCTGGTGTGAACTGGCCGTAAATAAGGACAAGTGTGTTGCAGCGTGTTTTTGATGCATTTAGGTGCGTTCCAGTATGTTTTTGATGCATTTTACAGCGTTCCAGTACAGTCCAGTGGAGAAAAAATGCAGCACGTTCTACATTTTTTTCTGGAACTGGAACGCACTGGTGTGAGCGATGCCATTGAAAACCATATAACCTACTTTCCATGCATTTTTGATGCAGAAAAAAAAACGCACTGGACTGCATGTGGTGTGAACTGGCCCTAAAAAAAAAACGCATGCGCAGTGTTTTCCATGTATTCCAATGGCTCTAGTTCACACCAATGCAGTCAGATTTCTGGTGCAGAAACTGTCCGGAAACTGACCGTATTGGTGCAGAAAAAAACGGAACTGCACGGAACTGCATGTGGTGTGAACTGGCCCAAAATAAGGACAAGTGTGCTGCAGCGCGTTTTCGGTGCATTTAGGTGCATTCCAGTGTGTTTAGATACGTTTTACAGCGTTCCAGTACTATCCAGCCGCAGGAAAAAATGCAGCACGTTCTTTTTTTTTTCTAGAACTGGAACACACTGGAACAGCAAGCACTGGTGTGAACTATGCCATTGAAAATCACATAACCTCATTTCTATGCGTTTTTGATGCATAAAAAAACGCACTGGACTGCATGTGGTGTGAACTGGCCCTAAATAAGGACAAGAATGTTGCAGTGCATTTTTGGTGCATTAGGTGCATTTCCGGTGCGTTTTGATACGTTTTACAGCATTCCAGTACAGTCCAGCACAGGAAAAAAATGCAGCACGCTCTACTTTTTTTTTTTCTAGAACTGGAACGCACTGGAACGGCAAGCACTGGTGTGAACTATGCCATTAAAAACCAACTAACCTCATTTTTATGCGTTTTTGATGCATAAAAAACGCACTGGACTGCATGCGGTGTGAACTGCCCCTTCGCGTTCCCGCACATGTCCAGGAACGGTTGGCGTCGCGCCGCACATCGCTGACATCTGAAAACGAACATCGCAGAACGGGCCGGTGAATCGGAGACGTTATTATGACAGGCTGGCTGGTGAACCGCAGGGGGGATTTTCTTTCCAAATAGTTCTCGTCTCCTCTTAAAACTCCAGTCTCCATCAGGGGTTAAAAGTCAAAGACTAGAAAAGCCCCCATGGGAGTGCCTTAAATCTATATTTCACGGTGGGGGTTTGGGGGGGGGGGGTGTTGGGGGCCCGTCAGCTGTCGCGGCTGTCAGTCAGCCATCTCTAGCGGTCTCATCCCAGAGAGCAGGAAATAGGAACTGAGGCTCGGCCCCATCATAAAGACTGATTTATGGTGAATATAGAAAGGTTTTTGTACTCCCGCCCCTGGGGGGGAGCGTGCTTTTTATTTATTTTTTTTGTGGTAGCAGAGGGCGCGGCCTCGCAGAACAGAAGTGTGGGAAAGACAATGTAATTTTTTTTTTTTTTTCCGAAGTTCCCTACCTTGAAGGTAAAACATCACCTCGCCAATGGAGGTCATTTAAAGGGACCGAGTCTGAAAGTAAATTTGACCTCTGACCTCTTCACATTCTGTCCCTATCCGTGGGGAAGGAGACGTTAGGAAACAAAAAGGCGCTAGTGAAATAAACGCGTCCTCCGCAGGCGCATAAACACGCGACTGCACCCCCTTTTATCTTTACAATGTATCCTTCTCATTGCTGCCAGCGAGACATTGTATCCAAATGTTATTCCCAACGATACAATGTTTCTTTCTTCAGGATGCTCAGCTGTGTTTCTTTTTTCCGAATGTTCTTTCCAGTCCAGTGTCCGGCCCCGATGAAGGAAGCTCTTTGGAGCCCCTTGAAATGCGTCAGTTTTTTATTTATTTTTCCTGTAAAATTATTTTTATTGAATTTTTAAAATAACATTTCATAAGACAAACACAATATAACATACGGGGGGCGTCAGATGTTTTTGAACAATTATTTTGATGAATAAGCAATCTCTTGAATCCTAAAGCCTAAGTTCACACGGGCATTGGTATTCGAAGCAGCCTTTACCACTTGGCCTCCGGGATTATTTACCCCCCTCCTTCCTGACCAGAAAATGTTTTCACTATTCAGCACTGCGCTACATTAATTGGTAATTGCGCGGTCACTGCAACGTTCCTACCTAATTTAAATTTATACAGTATCATTTTTTTTCCACACAAATAGAGATTTCTTATGGTGGTATTTGATCACTGGGGTTTTTATTTTTAATATTTTTTTTTTTAACATTCTGCTATGACATATTCGATAAATAAATAGAAAAAAAATGAATTTCTTCAAAAATGTAGACAGAAATGTGGTAAAAAAATCCCAATAAGTGTATATTATTTGGTTTGCGTGAAAGTTATAGCATCTGGTATAGATATTGGAATTTTTATTTATATATTTTTATATACTAGTAATAGCGGTGATCAGCGACTTATAGTGGGATTGTGATAGTGTGGCGGGAAATCTGACACTAGCTGACGCTGGCTGGGGGTTACACAGACTGAATAACTGCTGCTGACATTACCAGTGACCATAATACAGTGGTCATTGATAATACTATACACTGTCACTGTACTAACCATCTAGGGGCGATCAAGGGATTAAATGTGTGCCTAACAAGGTGTAATTTGTGTGTTATGTGCTGCTGTTTGGAGCATGCGCTGAAGTTATGTCATCCTGGGCTGGCTGATGGAGATGCCTGAAGACCAGCACCCGGGGAGAAGAAGACAGTGCCAGTGAGGGACCTGGACCGTTAAAAAAGAGGTAGGTAAAATGCCTTTAGTTCCACTATAAGTGTATAGGGTCACACACAGGGGCGGCCCGTTCATTGCAGGGGGGCGTACGGGTGCTGCTCCCCATGCTTTTTTTTTTTTTTAAGCATTTGATTAGAGCCAGGGGCCCTAATAGGCTTCAAAATACGGCGGGCTCGGGACTCAGAGCATTACGTCTGGAGCCCACCCGGTTGTGTTGCAATGAATATTCGCTGTTGCAAAACCAATCCTCCTCCCAGCCAATTAATAAGCAGTTCTAACACCCGTCACCTGATTGGCTGAAACGACAGGCGATCCTATTGGACGCCTAGGAGGAGGGGAGGAGGTGCACGGCACAAGCGAGAAGGAGGAGAAGAGCTGCTGCCTGGATGCCTGATCCCCGCCGATGCTTGGTGCCCCGATCCCTGCCACTGCTTGGTGCCCGCTCCCTGTCGCTGCTTGGTGCCCCGCTCCCTGTCGCTGCTTGGTGCCCCGATCCCCGCCACTGCTTGGTGCCCGCTCCCTGTCGCTGCTTGGTGCCCCGCTCCCTGTCGATGCTTGGTGCCCCGATCCCTGCCGCTGCTTGGTGCCCCGATCCCGCCGCTGCTTGGTGCCCTGATCCCCGCCGCTGCTTGGTGCCCCCGATCCCCGCCGCTGCTTGGTGCCCCGATCCCCGTCGCTGCTTGGTGCCCCGATCCCCGCCGCTGCTTGGTGCCCCGATCCCCGCCCGCTGCTTGGTGCCCCGATCCCGCCGCTGCTTGTGTTCCCGATCCCCGCCGCTGCTTGGTGCCCCGATCCCCGCCGCTGCTTGGTGCCCCGATCCCCGCCGCTGCTTGGTCTCCCCGATCCCCGCCGCTGCTTGGTGCCCCGATCCCCGCCGCTGCTTGGTGCCCCTGATCCCGCCGCTGCTTGGTGCCCCGATCCCCGCCGCTGCTCTTCGGATGCCCGCTGATGTCCAATTTCTGCCTAGATGGGGTAAGTATTGGTGAACCAACCGGAAGACGGGGGGGGTTGATTTGCTGTGGGGAAAGATGGGGTTCGGTTGTTTGCCGCCCCCCCAAAACAAAACACCACCAGCCACCACTAGTCACACAGCAACCATCCTGCAACCACATGCAGTGCAAGCCATGCAGTTGCAGTCTAGCACTACGGGAGACATCTTTGCTGTACAAAAAAATATTATGAACACTTTTTTATTTTCATCACAGAGGGTTAGCATGATCAAGATGAGAACAAATCATTAAGCCTACAAGTCAACCTTACACACACACACCTTAAAAAAACGCATACAGAAATGTGTTCTTACAATCCGGATCCAATGCGCCAACACAAGGACAGATGCATTTATAAGTTGAGATTTAAGTAACAGAATAGAAAATGAACCGGCTCCTGTATGAACCAGTCCCTGAACGTGATGTCACCCATGTTTGGCGGCCCCATAAAATGCTGACATGACGGATCTGCAGTTGAACACACAGCTGCTGTACAGGCACTACGTAGAGCAAGGGGCCACATACCAAATGTGTTTCAGCCAGAACAAAAGAGCTTCGTGGGGAATGAAAGTCGTGTCACTCTATTTCTATGTCACACTGAGTGACTGGGACTTCAGTGCTGACAGCTGAATGGCTTGTGGGGTGGGGGACGAGACCTGCGTCCTTAACCCTTCCATGACCACAACCTACTTAATACTCTTCCACTGAGCAAAATTACAGCCTTTTCCTGACGTCCAGAACGCAGATCAATCCGCGGCGTGTTGCCAATCTCTGCACTGACTGTCTGCTACATACAAAATCAAATTCTCAACTCAAATATTGCTTGAAAGTCTGGCTGGTGTGAGATTATGGGGGCTGATTTACTAAACAGAATCCGGTGCAGCTCTGCATAGAAAACCGATCAGCTTTCGGGTTTTTGTGTCAGAGATTTCCTGCTTGCCAACCGTATAACTTACATATACGGCGGCAAGGAGGCTCGGCTGCGCCAGATCATGCACCTAGCATGTGATTTGACACTTCCGGGTAGGGGGCCCCCGCGCGCCACCGGTGACCCTGCCGTGCTGCGATTAAACACAGCAGATCTCAATGGATTGCGATCGTCGTGAATTTACACAGGAAGGAGCCCTGCCCCGTCAGTGGGGAAGTAAGGAATGACACTTGTCTACAATGTAAAGTAGTGAGTGTGCAGCTTGTATAACAGTGTACATTTCTGTCCCTCAAAATAACTCAACACACAGCTATTAAAGAGGAAGAAACCCTGATGGAGTTTACTTCCTCTTTGTCTCCCTGCAAAGGTAAAGCATAATGGGCTACTATGCATCGCATCGCATACTAGCCCATTATGTGTCACCTACCTGACACAGGACCCAGCGATGTCACCGCTGTCCCCTCATTCCTCTGTACATCTTCTTTCCGGTATCGTGGCTCCGGCGCTGTGATTGTCCGGAGCCGCAATGACGTCACTCCCGTGCATGAGCACGGGAGCCACCACTAACGGCGCCTGCGTGCCGCTGTCTATGGCGCATGCGCCGTGGGCAGTGGTGCCTGTCTTTTTTCAAATATCTCCTAAACCATATAGGTTTAGGAGATATTTCTTGGACCTACAGGTAAGCCTTAATCTAGGCTTACCTGTAGGTCAAAGTGGTCTGTAAGTGTTTACAATGATTTTAATGTCTAAACCACTGGCAACAAAAGTCAGTACACCCCTAAGTGAAAATGTCCAAATTGGGTCCCAAAGTGTCAATATTTTGTGTGGCCACCTGATTTTCCAGCACTGCCTTCACCCTCTTGGGCATGGAGGTCACCAGAGCTTCACAGGTTCCCCACTGAGTCCTCTTCCCCTCCCCATGATGACATCACAGAGCTGGTGGATGTTGGAGACCTTGCGCTCCTCCACCTTCCGTTTGAGGATGTCCCACAGATGATCAATAGGGTTTTAGGTCTGGAGACATGCTTGGCCAGTCCATCACCTTTACCTTCAGCTTCTTTAGCAAGGCAGTGGTGGTGTTGGAGGTGTGTTTGGGGTCGTTATCATGTTGGAATACTGCCCAACGTCCCAGTCTCCAAAGGGAGGGGATCATGCTCTGCTTCAGTATGGCACAGTGTATGTTTGGCATTCATGGTTTCCGGAGGTCAAGTGGGTAATATCTATGTTGTATGGATGAGGAGAGTGGGAGTGGTCAAGTAGTTTAGCAAAAGACCCCTGTGCAGGGCTTGGGGGGGGGGAAGGGTAAATCTTCCAAAGGTCAGGTGGTTAAAAAGCCTAAAATCTTTCAATAATATTGTTCACAACAAGATAATATAAAACAGCCAACGCGTTTCAGGGGTACAAAGATCTCCCTGCTTTAAGAAAACTATGAAGAGATAAGTGTAGGCTGCAGCTGATTCTGTTCCTCTGAAAATGCTAAATTCCCGTCTATAATATTTTGGGAGCCACTGACAAGGAAAAGAAACCTGCAAAGACAGCCAGGCGAGCCCTGCCACAGTGATACAGATAAATGAGGACAACACCATGTGGAAGCTGATTAATCCTACCGAAATGGTGCAGAGCAAACAGGACCACCACCTGAACAGGACCCCTTCACAAGGCCACAACTAATGAAGGACCAACGATGAGATGGGAGGCATCGTGTACATACATTCACACCAGAGCAGATTGTAAGCTCTTTTTCCAGAATGAGACACATCACTTATCCCTGTACTCTTATATTTTTGTCACAGGAAGTGAGGGAGAATCTCCTAAAGGGGGGGGGGGGGGGGGGGCAGACAGGAATAAATACGAGACAGAAGCATCAGATTTTATACACACATTTGTGGTTAGAGCTCAGCTATTAAAGTATACAAAGTATCAATGCAATGAATATCTGTAATATTGGAAAATACACTTCAGCATGCTGGAGAATAGATGAAACTTGGGGAAATTCTACATGAAAACTGACCGGCAATGCAACCGAATCCCAGTAGCCCGAGTCCCGAGCCCCAGGACTTCCAATAGACCCAAAGCTATAAACAAACTGCATTTATCAGGGAGGTGAGAATACATACCGTGCATCTGATATGTGTATGGCGCTTGTCCCGGCGGTGGCGTACTGAAACTCGAACTGTAGCTGAGAAAACCGCTTTGTCCCGGGGAATGGCTCAAACTGTCCTCTGTCTTGATACCTGAAAAAACAAATAGAGGGCGCCATGAAGAGGTGATCTGATGTGACCATTATATACAACCAGAAGTATCAGTGTCAGTATGCCGGGGATCTGTGCTGCAAGTCATACAATGTCACTAAAGGCTGTTTGTACTCAGGGCTGCTGATAAGGCAGTACAGCCAGCCCTCCTATACTGGGCCTGGGCCCCCCATTGGTTCAAAAGGGAGGCCCAGGCCCCATCAGTTCAATAGGAGGGCACGGGCCCTATAAGTTCAATAGGGGGGCCCAGGCCCCATCAGTTCCAAAGGGGGGACCGGGCCCTATCAGTTCAATAGGAGGGCCCGGGCCCCATCAGTTCAATAGGGGGGCCCAGGCCCCATCAGTTCCAAAGGGGGATCGGTCCCATCAGTTCAAAAGGGAGGCCTGGCCCCATCAGTTCAAAAGGGGGGACCGGGCCCCATCAGTTCAAAAGAGGATCCTGGGCCCCATCAGTTCAAAAGGGGGCCCGGACCCCCGCTGAGCATGAGGGTCAGCTGTACTGAGGTGATCTGATGTGTCCCTTATATACAACAAGTATCAGTATGCCAGGGATCTGTGCTGCAAGTCATACAATGTCACTAAAGGCTGTCTGTACTCAGGGCCGCTGATAAATGTTGGTACTGCTGTACCCCCCCACATTCCCCAGCCAGCCCACACTGGTACTGCTAGACACAACCCCACTTCATGCCACCACATGTTAGTACTGTTGTACCTCACCCCATAACCCAGCCACATCACACTGGTACTGCTAGACACAACACCACTTTATGCCACCACATGTTGGTACTGCTGTACCCCACCATAACCCAGCCACACCACACTGGTACTGCTAGACACACCCCCACTTCATGCCACCACACGTTGGTACTGCTGTACCCCCCATCCCCCAGCCACCCCACACCGATACTGCTAGACACCCCTCCACTTCATGCCACCACGTGTTGGTACAGCTGTACCCCCCATTCCCCAGCCACCCCACACTGGTACTGTGGTACTGCTAAACACCCCCCCACTTCATGCCACCACATGGTGGTACTGCTGTACCCCTCCATAACCCATCCACACCATGCTGGTACTGCTAGACATACCCCCACTTCATTCCACCACATGTTGGTACTGCTGTACCCCCCCATTCCCCAGCCACCCCACAGTGGTACTGCTAGACACACCCCCACTTCATGCCACCACATGTTGGTACTGCTGTACCCCCTCATAAACCAGCCACCCCACACTGGTACTGCTAGACACACCCCCACCTGTTGGTACTGCTGTACCCCCCCATAACCCAGGCACACCACGCTGGTACTGCTTGACATACCCCCACTTCATGCCACCACATGTTGGTACTGCTGTAACCCCCATCCCCCAACCACCCCACACTGGTACTGCTAGACACCCCCCCACTTCATGCCACCACGTGTTGGTACTGCTGTACCCCCCTCATCCCCCAGCCACCCCACACTGGTACTGCTAGACACCCCCCCCCCCCATTTCATGCCACCACATGCTGGTACTGCTAGTCCAACCCCACCACCACAGATTTCCTGCCACCCCACGCTGGTATTGGCCAGCTCTGGTTGTGAGAAATGACTCATTAACTGCCGTTTGTCTCTCGGTCTATTATTTCATTTTCGACTTGAATAGTGAATGTGTTCCAATGGGGAGACTTGACTTAACTTCCTGACATAAAGTCCCAACAGGAAGTGAGAGGAAATTTCGATAATAAGGGAAATCTCTTCCTAGACAGTCGTCACCAAATTAGTTGTCCCCTTTGGAAGTTTTCCCCCCTTTATTCCAGTTATCTTGGCCGCTTTAAAACCTTGGGATTGCCCACCCCTTTCTGTCTTCGGTGGCGACAGTCACCAGAGCGATTGAAAGAGGAGATTATTCTACCCCACGGGGACGCAGACATCAATTAGAAACCCGGCAGATGTTCTAATGCTTCATCCAAAATGAGTGACAAAAAAAAAAAAAAAAGTTAACTTATGCAATGGTTTCCATAAACGAAGAGAAGAAAAGTAGACCTCTGGTGTCTATGGAGAGGCCGTGGTTGATTCTGATCACAGAGAAAAAGGCAATCGGCATCACATGCACTTCCCCAACAAAGCCGCGTTTTGTCTGGGTGGACGACGGGTTGAATTTATAACCGATCCCCCAATAAACAACAACACCTCATTGTTCTGGATTAGCGGCCAGGTGGGGAGCTCTGGGAGCTCCATATGAGCGCTGACCCCCTGATAGGTGATCTGCAGGATTTATAAGCAACATATGGAAATGGCATGTGGCCGCCCTACAGACACAATTCAGTAGCAAATGGCTGAGCTTTCACCTGCTCTGCCAGAACAACTGTTAGGTATTTTCCCTGGAAACTTTCCAGCCCCCCCCCCCCCCCCACCCCCGAAGCGTTTTCCAGCCGCACTGTAAAACAACCAAATGTAAAGTCTTAAAAGAAAAGAAAATGATTTGTCTGCAGGCGGAATGCCTCAGTTCTTCTATGTGGATGGATTTGGTCTGAGGGACGTTTTAAGGTCAGATGATATGGAGAACCATAGATTCCGTAGTGTGCTCCTAAATCCTGGGTTACCCCTTTATCCATTGATAGACCTTGGGTCAAGACTTGACATGTAAAAGAAAAAAGGAGGAATTGATCAGGCCCGATAGGTAGAAATGATTGTCCTTTATTATAAACTGATATAAACTGATATTTACTATAACCTCCCTTCATAAGGGCTTCATGAAAGGATTGCTTCAACAGTACAGCTGCTGCAGCCAATCTCTCACTGTGTATCTGGATTTCTGGTAATGAAGATCGATTCAGTGGTGATGCTAAGGACCGTTTAGCCACAAGGACGGCGCTGATTGTGACGAAACGCGTAAAAAGGGTATCACTTGTGACGTCACCACACGCACACTGCCACGAGGAAGTGGTCGGTTTGGGACCGAAGTTTCGTCATGACAAGCGCTATATGTTTTTAACCACTTCCCTACCGTGCATGGTGGCGGCAGGAACCCTTTGTCCCTCCGGGCCGCCGTCACACATGACGTCTTTTACTTTCTAAACGTCTAGGAGGCGCCCATCGCGTCACTAGGCACTCGATGCGTGAGCCCCCGGCTCCGCGGTGTCTGTCGGGTACCCGCAATTCCCTGTGAATGCAGCATGACCGTCCCGTCAGGGGAGAGGAGAGCGATGGTTACATAGTTACATTATTTAGTAAGGTTGAATACACCAGTCCATCCAGTTCAACCTGAGTGAGAGTGCGTGTCTACAATTATCCCTATTTATTTAAGGTACCCATATAGCGCTGTCCATTTACGCAGCGCTCCACACAGACATCGAACACTCACATAGGTCCCTACCCTCAAGGAGCCCACAATCCAAGGTCCCCAACTCACATTCATATACTAGGGGCCAATTTTGGACAGAAGCCAATTAACCTACCAGAATGTCTTTGGAGTGGTGCGTTCCCAGTACAGAGGGACACCGATCGGTCTCCTCCCCTTTGTGAGTCCCCTCCCCCTACAGTTATGCCCTGTACATGCGGTCGGATTTTCAGATGGAAAAGGTCCGATCGGATCATGTTGTCGGTAAATCCGATCATGTGTGGGCTCCATCTGACTTTTTCCGTCGGGACGGGACGGGAAAAGTTTGAGAGCCGGATCTAAATTTTTTCCCACAACAAAAATCCAATCAGAATTTTTCCGATCGCTTGTACAGAATTTCTGACGGACAAAGTGCCGCGCATGCTCAGCTTAAATAACGAGACCAAAGATATTGGCTACTACCCTCTACGTAGTCCCGTCGTACGCAACGAACATCAACTCGTTCCGAAACAATCGGATTTTCCGTCAACATTCTCCGATCGTGTTTATGCGAGACAAGTTTGGCACAAAATCCGTCGGGAAAAAAAAAATCAGACGGATTTTATTGTCGGAATGTCCGACCGTGTGTACAAGGCATTAGAATCACTCCCTAGGATACACATTTAAACCCTTGATCGCCCCCTTGTGTTAACCCCCTTTCCCGCCAGTCACATTTACACAGTAATCAGTGCATTTTTATTCGCACTGATCGTTGTATAAATGTGAATGGTCCCAAAATAGCGTCAAAAGTGTTGCACGATAGTCACGATAAAAAATAAAAAACTGGAGATCGCCGCCATTACTAATAAAAAAAATTAAAATAATAATAAAAATGCCATAAATGTATCCCCTATTTTGTAGACACTATAACTTTTGCGCAAATCAATCAATATACGCTTATTGCGTTTTTTTTTTTACCAAAACTGAGGGAATTTTTTTTTAATGGGATATTGGAACGGGAAGGGGCCGTCCCCAAACACTTCCCACAACATTGGGAGCATGAAATTGTCCAAAATGTCTTGGCATGCTGACGCCTTAAGCCCTTGTACACACACGGTTGGACATTCCGACGGAAAATGTCCGATCGGACCGCGTTGTTGGATAATCCAACCGTGTGTGGGCTCCATTGGACTTTTTCCGTCTTTTTCCTGTCCGACCAACAAAGTTTGAGAGCTGGATATAACATTTTCCGACAACATGATCCGATCGGACTTTGTCCGATCGTTTGTAGAGAATTCCGATCGGAACAAAGTGCTACGCATGCTCAGATCAAATTACGAGACCAAAGCTATTGGCTACTAGCCTGAACGTAGTCCCGTCGTTACGTACGAAACGTCATCACATTCCGAAGGATCGGATTTTCCGACAACTTTGTCCGACCGTGTATATGCAACACCGGTTTCAGACAAAATCTGTTGGAAAAAATCTGACGGATTTTGTGGTCGGAAATTCCGACCGTGTGTACAAGGGCTAAGAGTTCCGTAAGGGGCCAAGCCCAACCCCTGAAAAACAACCCCCCACACCATAATCTCCCCCTCCACCAAATGGTTTGGACCAGTGCACAAAGCAAGACATGGAGGAGCAAGTTTGGGGTGGAGGAACTTGACTGGCCTGCACAGAGTCCTGAACTCAACCCCAATAGAACACCTTTTTTTTGGGACTATTACCGTATATACTCGAGTATAAGCCGAGATTTTCAGCCTCTTTTTTGAGGCTGAAAGTGCCCCCCTCGGCTTATACTCGAGTCATCGCTGTCTGCCTGCTCGATCAGCGTGTCGAGCAGACAGACAGCGGCCATTCTATAATTCAAAAGCCGCGCCTCCGGCTCCGCCTTCGCCTGTGATAGGCGGAACACTGAATTTCCCAGCAGCCTGTGTTCCGCCTATCACGGACATCGTCTCATCCTCGTACTACGGACGAGGATGAAAGGATGTCCGTGATAGGCGGAACACAGACTGCTGGGAAATTGTGTTCCGCCTATCACAGACAGGGAGGCGCGGCATTTGAACAGGGGAATGGGCGCCGACGAAGAGCGGTGATCCTGGGACGGGACCGGACGGAGGCTCGGCTCGGGACGGGACGGGACCGGACGGAGTCTCGGGACGGGACGGGACCGGACGGAGTCTCGGGACGGGACGGGACCGGACGGAGGCTCGGGACGGGACGGGACCGGACGGAGGCTCGGCTCGGGACGGGACCGGACGGAGGCTCGGGACCGGACGGAGGCTCGGGGACACAGGTAGGCTGGACACACAAGGCCACACACACACACACACACACACACACACACACACATGGATGGATACACACACAGGGATGGATGGATGGATGGATGGACACACACACAGGGATGGATGGATGGATGGATACACACACACACACAGGGATGGATGGATGGATGGACACACACACAGGGATGGATGGATGGATGGACACACACACACACAGGGATGGATGGACACACACACACACAGGGATGGATGGATGGATGGACACACACACAGGGATGGACAGGCATATCTCACCCTCGGCTTATACACGAGTCAATAGGTTTCCCAGTTTTTTGGGGGTAAATTGGGGGCCTCGGCTTATACTCGGGTCGGCCTATACTCGAGTATATACGGTACTTGTATTATTTATGTGTTGATTTATGGATTGCACGTTTAATTGAACAGCACAATATTATATGTGATTGGGTATTAGCGCGGCTTTTTTGATTCACGTTGATAATACAACGCATCAAATTGTTTTGCCAGCTGCTTGTACGGGTCTTTTAGCTGCGATTTCTTCTCCTGTGTTTTGACAAAGGAATGGAAAAGCTTTTTCCAGATCACCATTATCACAGATATGGCGAGCTCTGTGTGTTCCTGGTGTGGCTCTTCCTGCGATTCTAACGCTCTTTAGATGTGTGTGAGATTTGGCTGTAATATTTAGAAGCCGCCGAGAGCCGCCAGGAATGAAAGCTGCACTTCCCCTTTGGCAAATCGCTCGGCTCAGATACCAAACATTGTTGCTGGTTAGTGAAATGTAGGATTCCGTCCTCTGACCTGGATTTCTGAAAACCGCATGTGTGCTCCGGGTGTATGTATGAGTGGGAAGACTTCTGTGGTCTGTGAAGCTGCTTCAGGAGGTATAGAGGGGGGGGGGGGGGGGGGCTCCATCATTGTACAAGGTCCTCCAAAAGAGCACCTCTCTATACAGCAGGGATATGCAATTAGTGGACCTCCAGCTGTTGCAAAACTACAAATCCCATCATGCCTCTGGGTGTCATGCTTGTTGCTGTCAATGTCTTGCTATGCTTCATGGGACTTGTAGTTCTGCAACAGCTGGAGGTCCGCTAAATGCCTATCCCTGGTATACAGCATCAAAGACCCCCCCCCCCCCCCCCCCCAAAAAAAAAAAAAAAAAGGCATAAGGGCCTTGTAATAGCACCACGAGTCCATGTGCAGCACTGTCAGAGATATATAAATGTATAATAATAATAATAGTGTGTGACTGTAATCATACATTAGAGTGTAAGCTCCTCTGGTACAGAGACTGATCCGACTGGCTCAGTGTTCTCTGTACAGCACTGCGGTATATGTCAGAGCTATATAAATGTGTAATAGTGTGTGACGGTGGGGGTATTAGATTGTAAGCTCCTCTGGTATATGTCAGCGCTATATAAATGTATAATAATAGTGTGTGACTGTGGGGGGGAGGGGCATTAGAGTGTAAGCTCCTCTGGTACAGAGACTGATGTGACTGCCTCAGTGTACTCTGTACAGAGCTGTGGTATATGTCAGAGCCATATAAATGTATAACAATAATAATAATAGTGTGTGACGGGGGGAGGAACATTAGAGTGTAAGCTCCTCTGGTACAGAGACTGATGTGACTGGCTCAGGGTTTTCTGTACAGCACTGCGGTATATGTCAGAGCCATATAAATGTGTAATAGAGTGTGACGGCGGGGGCATTAGATTGTAAGCTCCTCTGGTATATGTCAGCGCTATATAAATGTATAATAATAGTGTGTGACTGTGGGGGGAGGGACATTAGAGTGTAAGCTCCTCTGGTGCAGAGACTGATGTGACTGGCTCAGTGTTCCCTGTACAGCACTGTGGTATATGTCAGAGCTATATAAATATATCATAGTGTGTGACTGTGGGGGCGACATTAGAGCGTAAGCTCCTCTGGTGCAGAAACTGATATGACCGGCTCAGTGATCTCTGTACAGCACTATGGTATATGTCAGAGCAATATAAATGTGTAATAGTGTGTGAGAGCGGGGGTATTAGATTGTAAGCTCCTCTGGTATATGTCAGCGCTATATAAATGTATAATAATAGTGTGTGACTGTGGGGGGAGGGGTATTAGACCCCTTTCACACCGCCGAGCCTATAGCGTTTTACAGTTGGATTTGCACCGCTAGCGGCCGAGAAAGGGTTAAAACCGCTCGTAATACGCCACAATAGCGGCGTTTTGCTGGCGGTATAGCCGCGCTGCCCCATTGATTTCAATGGGGAGCAGCGGTGGAGGAGCGGTAAACACACCGCTCCTTCACCGCTCCAAAGAAGCTGCTGGCAGGACTTTTCCTGACGTCCTGCCAGCGCACCGCTCCGGTGTGAAAGCCCTCGGGGCTTTCACACTGGAGACAATGGTGCACCAGTTTTAGGGCGGATTGCAGGGGCTATTTCTAACGCTATAGCGCCTGCAAAACGCACTTGGTGTGAAAGGGGTCTTAGAGCGTAAGCTCCTCTGGTACAGAGACTGATGTGACTGCATTAGTGATCTCTGTACAGCACTATGGTATATGTCAGAGCCATATAAAATGTATACTAGTGTGTGACTGGGTGGGGAGAGACAGACATTAGAGTGTAAGCTCCTCTGGTACACAGACTGATGTGACTGGCTCAGTGATCTCTGTACAGCACTGTGGTATATGTCAGAGCTATATAAATGTATAATAATTATTATGTGTGCCTGTGGTTAGAGTGTAGGTCGAAACGCGTCGGATCTCAAATACAACACTACGTAATGCAATGATGTGTAGAAATGTGTTTGTTTATTGGATTGTGGAGTATATACTGTGTGTTTTTTGGGCCAGATTTTATATTGTACATATTTAATTATAACATGATATTGGACATTTTCTTAGATAAATAACTTTTCTGTATGAATTATGCTAAATGTATCCGATTTCGTTATTTTTCTGTTTTAAATCCCCACTGGGGAAAATTCTTCCATAAAAGGGACATTAGAGTGTAAGCTCCTCTGGTACAGAGACTGATGTGACTGGTTCAGTGATCTCTGTACAGCGCTGCGGTATATGTCAGAGCTATATAAATGTATAATAATAATAATAGTGTGTGACTTTAATCATACATTAGAGTGTAAGCTCCTCTGGTACAGAGACTGATGGGACTGGCTCAGCACTGTGGTATAGGTATATAAAACATTAGAAATAAAACACACAGCAATTAGCAGATGCAGAGGAGAATGGAGGGTTCAGGTGGTCAGTAACATACTGTATGAGGGGATGCCATAGGCTTGTCCTGGTGGGGGTACGTGGAGTATGCCGTTGCCTGTTGTATTCCGGTGCTGTACTGTGTCTGCCCATAGGTGGCCATCGCTGGGATGGACGGAGGAGACACGATGTGGGGGTAGTGCCTGAAGAAGAAGAGAGAGAGAAAGGGGCTTAATACATAATACTCCATCACAGTATGAACACAAGAAGTCAGAGGAAAAAAAAAAAACATCAGTCAATCATAACGCTTTCTCCCAGAATCCTCTTCTTCCTCTTGCAGCGCTGGGATTGGGCTGAGATCTAAGATATGAGGAGAATACACGTTCTTGTTGGTTTTGTGTCGCTTTCCTGGAAATTCTCTGGATTTCTCGCATAATCCACAAATCTAGAGCAGCCGTGACCGGCATCTGATCAAACCGGCCCTGGACAGCGAATGTTTATAGACAGACGTGACTGGCTCTCTGTTCTCTGTACAGCACCATGGAATATGTCAGAGCTATATAAATATACCACCGGTGTATTTTCTGTATTCCTTGTATATGTATCATCTGTTATAAAACTTTAATAAAACTAGATTGAACTAAAGGTATAATTATTTTAGTGTGTGACGGGGGGGGGGGGGGGGGGGGTTCTATCAGGTTGAGGTCAGGACTCTGTGCAGGCCAGTCAAGTTCCTCCACCCCAAACTCACTCATCCATGTCTTTATGGACATTGCTGTGTGCACTGGTCCAAATCATTTGGTGGAGGGGGGATTATGGTGTTGGGTTGTTTTTCAGGGGTTGGGATTGGCCCCTTTAGTTCCAGTGAAGGGAACTCTTAATGTGTCAGCATACCAAGACATTTTGGACAATTTCATGCTCCCGACTTTGTGGGAACAGTTTGGGGACGGCCCCTTCCTGTTCCAACATGACTGCCCACCAGTGCACAAAGCAAGGTCCATATAAGACATGGATGAGCGAGTTTGGGGTGGAGGAACTTGACTGGCCTGCACAGAGTCCAGACCTCAACCCAATAGAACACCTTTGGGATGAATTAAAGAGCAGAGACTTCGCACCAGGCCTTCTCGTCCAACATCCGTGCCTGACCTCACAAATGAGCTTCTGGAGGAATGGTCAAACATTCCCATAGGCACACTCCTAAACCTTGTGGACAGCCTTCCCAAAAGAGTTAAAGACTGGGATGCCATTAAAGTTCATGTGCCTGTAAAGGCAGGTGTCCCAATACTTTTGGTAATACAGTGTATGTCAGAACTATACAAATGTATAATCATAATAGTGTGTGACTGTGGGGGGGACATTAGAATGTAAGCTCGCCTGGTATAGAGACTGATGTGACTGGCTCAGTGTCCTCCGTACAGCACCACGGGATATGCCAGAGCTATATAATAATAGCTACCAAGGTGGAACCAAGAGATGGTGGTTGGAGGTGGGTAGGGGGTGGAGACAAGGGATGGTGGTTGGAGGTGGGTAGGGGGTGGAACCAGGGGGTGGTTCTTGGAGGTGGGTAGGGGGTGGAACCAAGGGAGGGTTCTTGGAGGTGGGTAGGGAATGAAACCAGGGGGTGGTTCTTGGAGGTGGGTGGAACCAGGGGATGGTTCTTGGAGGTGGGTAGGGGGTGGAACCAAGGGAGGGTTCTTGGAGGTGGGTAAGGGGTGGAACCAAGGGAGGGTTGTTGGAGGTGGGTAGGGGGTGAAACCAGGGGGTGGTTCTTGGAGGTGGGTAGGGGGTGGACCAAGGGATGGTTCTTGGAGGTGGGTAGTGGGTGTAACCAGGGGATGGTTCTTGGAGGTGGGTAGAGGGTGGAACCGGGGATGGGTTCTTGGAGGTGGGTAAAACCAGGGGATGGTTCTTAGAGATGGGTAGTGGGTGGAACCAGGGGACGGTTCTTGGAGGTGGGTAGTGGGTGGAACCATGGGATGGTTCTTGGAGGTGGGTAGGGGGTGGAACCAAAGGATGGTTCTTGGGGGGTGGAACCAGGGGATGGTTCTTGGAGGTGGGTAGGGGGTGGAACCAAGGGATGGTTCTTGGAGGTGGGTAGGGGGTGATACCAGGGGATGATGCTTGGAGGTGGGTGGAAGGTGGAACCAAGGGATGGTTCTTGGAGGTGGTTAAGGGATGGAACCAGGGATGGCTCTTGGAGGTGGGTAGGGGGTGGAACCAGGGGATGGTTCTTGGAGGTGGGTAGGGGGTGGAGCCAGGGGATGGTCCTTGGAGGTGGGTAGGGGGTGGAACCAAGGGATGGTTCTTGGAGGGGGTAGGGGGTGGAGCCAGGGGATGGTTTTTGGAGGTGGAACCAAGGGATGGTTCTTGGAGGAGGGTAGGGGGTGGAACCCAGGAAATGGTTCTTGGAGGTGGGTAGGGGGTGGGAGCCAGGGGATGGTTCTGGAGGGTGGGTAGGGGGTGGAACCATTGGATGGTTCTTGGAGGTGGGTAGGTGGTGGAGCCATGGGATGGTTCTTGGAGGTGGGTAGGGGGTGGAGCCAGGGGATGGTTCTTGGAGGTGGGTAGGGGGTGGAATCAGGGGATGGTTCTTGGAGGTGGGTAGGGGGTGGAGCCAGGGGGTGGTTCTTGGAGGTGGGTAGGGGGTGGAACCAGGGGATGGTTCTTGGAGGGTGGGTAGGGGGTGGAGCCAGGGGGTGGTCTTGGAGGTGGGTAGGGGGTGGAACCAGGGGATGGTTCTTGGAGGTGGGTAGGGGGTGGAACCAGGGATGGTGCTTGGAGGTGGGTAGGGGGGTGGAACCAGGGGATGGTTCTTGGAGGTGGGTAGGTGGTGGAACCAGGGGATTTTCTTGGAGGTGGGTAGGGGGTGGACCCAGGGGATTTTCTTGGAGGTGGGTAGGGGGTGGACCCAGGGGATGGTTCTTGGAGGTGGGTAGGGGGTGGAACCAGGGGATGGTTCTTGGAGGTGGGTAGGGGTGAACCAGGGGATGGTTCTTGGAGGTGGGTAGAGGGTGGAACCAGGGGATGGTGCTTGGGAGGTGGCTTAGTGATGTCTGTACAGCACAATGGTATATGTCAGAGCTATATAAATATACAGTATATAATAAGTGTGAAGAAGAGTGTAAGCTTCTCTGGTACACAGAATAATGTGACTGGTTCAGTATACACTGCAGCTCTCTGTTACATCCTAGCATTATATAAATAAAGGAAATAAATACATTGTATCATACTGTATAAAGGCACATGGCAACAAATGGACACAACTAACTCGGGCAATGTTCATTCTGACCGGACATATTGTAATTTCCTCTCTGACTTGACCTGCGGCCCCTCACGGCTCATATACAGAGCTATTTGAAAGCAAACTTGGAAATCTTTTTGTGTTGTAGCAAAACCTGGTCCTTTTTATTACGGTGCTTTATGCTCTGTGCGCTTCGTTAGTCTGAGAATCGGTGTGGCAAGTATTAGATGAACACCCTGGAAATCAGTGGATGGAACACATAAGAATGGTGTGCACTACTCACACAGAACGTTGCTGGGATAGCTGCATTGGTCTATCCTGGCAAAGGCGGACCACGTGGGCAGGTAAGATTAATGAGCCCACGCAGGCGTCCCCTGGATTCTACATCCCAGGAATCTCTGTATCCGGAGCCTTTTCTCTCTACGTGATACATACAGGTGTCTCCGGCTATGTCCGCCGCCCGCCGCCCTGAAAACAAGATCTTTAGCATTTTCCCCATAACTCGGCTCACCTGGGGTAATTCAGTTCAGGTGCGAATAGCTGGGATTCCTTGCCGCTGCCTGGAGGAGAGAAAACAAATGAGAGCGTTAGACGTATGAAAATCATTTTCAGCAACACTGAACTCTGTTTGCCTTCTCTCCCACAAACCTCAAATATTCCTCAATCACAAGGACAATGCAAAGTGCGCCAGTGAGAGTTAAAGTGTAACTCCGGGCAAAGCAAGACTTATATGGTGCAGTTTGTCAGCAGCATTAACACGGCAACTTCTGCTGTTCATTCGTTCGCCCCCCACCCCCACCCCCCCCCCCAGAACAAAGTCTTATTACCTGTTGATCCTGCCAGTAGATCTAGTCTTTCCTTTACTTCCTTTAACACTGACCAGTAGTTTTCTGTTTACATTACATACATAAAGGCATGCGCAGGGGTGTGTCAGGTGTGCCTGGGCACACCCTAATCACTCTGTGCGGTGCCAATTCCCCCTTCTGCCTGGGCTTCACCCCGTATTGCAGACCCCACACTGCAGTACTGCCGCCTTCCCTCCACCCCCCCACCACAGTGCAGCCGCCTTCCCTCCTACCCCCACCGCAACTCTGCCGCCTTCCCTCTTCTCTCCCACCACCGCACTGCTGCCACATTTCCTCCTCTCCCCCCCACCCCCCACCGCACTACTGACGACTTCCCTCTTCTCCCTCCCCACCGCACTGCTGCTGCATTCCCTCTAATCCCCCCCCCCCACCGCAGTGCTGCCACCTTCCCTCCTCCCCCCCCCAAACGCAGTGCTGCCACCTTCCTTCCCCCCCCCCCCAAACGCAGTGCTGCCACCTTCCTTCCTCCCCCCCCCAAACGCAGTGCTGCCACCTTCCCTCCTCCCCCCCCAAACGCAGTGCTGCCACCTTCCCTCCTCCCCCCCAAATGCAGTGCTGCCGCCTTCCCTCCTCCCCCCACCGCAACTCTGCCGCCTTCCCTCTTCTCTCCCACCACCGCACTGCTGCCACATTTCCTCCTCTCCCCCCCACCCCCCACCGCACTACTGACGACTTCCCTCTTCTCCCTCCCCACCGCACTGCTGCTGCATTCCCTCTAATCCCCCCCCCACCGCAGTGCTCCCACCTTCCCTCCTCCCCCCCAAATGCAGTGCTGCCGCCTTCCCTCACCCCCCCCCAACTGCAGTGCTGCCGCCTTCCCTCACCCCCCCCCCAACTGCAGTGCTGCCGCCTTCCCTCCCCCCCACCACAGAGTATTTTCAGGGGGAACACCTCTGGCTCAGACCCTTTGGTGCCTGCTCACCACAATCACTTGTAAATGTATGTTTACCCCCATGAACTCTGCACTCTGTATGTAATGCAATCCTGATATTTAATGCCCCTTTAAGACCCTTGTACTGTTTGTGAAATATGACCACGCCCACTATTTGATGTGATTTGGAGGGGAGGAGTTTTGGGGGGTTGTAGTTGAGTTCCAGCACCCATTGTTTGAGAAAAAAAGCCATATATATATATATATATATATATATATATATATATATATATATATATATATTACACACACACACACAGTCTATATATTTACATACATGCACACACTTTATAGATTTTATTTATTATCTATATTATTTATATTATCATTATATATCACTAAAAGTTAAATGAAAAATGTAATAAATCAAAACATAAAACTATTTAAAAAAAAATGTAATCCATTATTAAAAAATGAATCTAATCTATCTATCTATATAAAAAAAGTTACTTAAAATTTTAATAATAATAAAACAAATATATTAATTAATATTCATTATTAAAAAATTATTTAAAAATATAATATCTATCTGAACAAAATGAATTACAAATGAGATTAATCACAAACAAAAATAGAATTCTTAATTAAATAAATAAAATTTATTACAAAAAATGAATGAAAAAGAGCTAATATTTATCTATCTTTAAACACACACACACTCATTGTCTTTGTAATATACACATTGGTGCCAGGCGGGTACACACCTTGGCTTCCGATACCCAGCGGAGTGTTTACCCCCTCGAGTTTACATATACAGTATATACAGGTAGCCGGAGGTTCATCTCACGGTCTGTTTTCCTACCTGAATGTGAGAAGTCCTCGAAGGAAGATCCTTTCCTTGACTTATCTGGAAAAATAATAATTCGGAGAAAATTAAACTTTGCCCTGGCTGAGAAGGGAAGAAGAAATCGCTTTAATTGCTTATTTAGTTTACAGAGGACGGCTGCCAAGAAAAAGCACAGAATTCCGACTAATTTGTGCTGAGGTCCCATTCAGACGTAACCCCTTCCAGCGCGTTTTCACTGTGCTAAAAATGACGGCCGGGAGAGGATGTAGAACGAGCTTTATTACTTTATCTACATACATTCTATAGGCTGCTGGCTTTGTCCAGTAATCAGCAGTGGAAAATCAGCATTTCACTTTACATATTTCTGTATTCATTTCATAGTGTGGTTTATGCTTCTCATATAATTAGGGATATGCTTCTCAAACTAAATGTGGGGTCGGATTAAATCATTTTCCATCACGCTGAAGGAAAACGTTCTGACAAGTTTCAGGTTTATCTCTTTAGCTGTCAAATTGTTACTTTTTTTTGCAACAAATCATCTTAAATAAAATAAAACTCCAGTCAACTGATTGTAGATGCAAATAAACTAATCTATCATCTGCCAATAAAAATATTTCACATGGGACCTACCTGCTTTTTTTCCCCCCTCCTTCTGTAGGTTGCCTAACCCCCCCCACCCCCTCTATCCCCCAGTGCCTGAAACATGTCAGGAGGGCACTGTGGTATGCAATACACCACAGTTGGCTTTCAATGCAAAACCTAAGACTCCCAGCCAGACTTCTACCGCTGTAGGTAGAAAATACAAAGACAGATGCCAGCCACTTATTCCAGCAGTATTTAATAATGAGAACGTGTTATTAATTTTACTTTTTCCAGATACATTTTTATTATTTTGTAATAGAATATATAACCAATGTATATTCAGTACCTGACCTCTTCTCCTGTACACTGAAGTACATCCTCTTGTTCATCTCACATGGTTCCTTTACAGGGGCGGACTGACAACTCATGGGGCCCCCGGGCAATAGGAGATTATGGGGCCCCCAGGCAATCAGACATTATGGGGCCACACAGTATACACACACACACACACACACAGTATACAATCACACAGTATGCACAGACATGTTTCTATTGGCTGAGAAGGTACTGGAGAGGTGGGGTAGCTATAATCTAAGGATTTTTAGACCAAAAGGATGTTGGTAAGGGACATTTTAGATACAAATGTAAAAAAAATGAGGCTGGCAACCCTGATGGGGCCCCCTAGTGGCACGGGGCCCTCGGGCAGTGCCCGAGTGGCCCAATGGTCAGTCCGCCCCTGTTCCTTTACCACCCCCACCCATCCTCCTCACCAACCCCTCAAAGTAACTCATTGATATTCAATATGTTCAGCTTCTTTTTTAAGAACAAGCTGGATGCAGCCCATTAAAAGTACAATAGATAGCCGAAAATCTGTGAACACCTGACCACCACTTCCAAATCATATGAACAAAAAATGTCTGTGGACCCCCTTACACATTATGGAGTTCCTGTGTCTCCAGTGAAGGGTCCTGGTAATACTCCATCATACAAAGACAGAATTGTGCTCTTCTAAACTTGTGGTAACAGTTAGGTTAAGACCCTTTTTTATTTCAGAATGACTGTGCCCCTGTCTACAATGCTAGCTCCATTAAAACATGTGGGGAACCTTGGCCTCCACAAAGCCGCCCCTCACCTTAACCCAACTGAACACCTTTTGGGGTGACCTGAAACACCAATTGTGATCCAGGTCTTCTGTGTTCAAAGCTAACTCCATAAGAAAAAAAATGCTTTAACTAGTTTGGTGTAGAGGAAATGCAGTGTCCTCCACAGACAACCTGGCCTCAACCCTACTCAACACCGTTGGGATGAATTGGAAAGCTGGTTGCAAGCCGGGTCTTCTGTGTATGGTACAAAGCCAGCGCCATAAGACATAGCTTGACCAGTAGAGTGTGGAGAACCATGAGGGGCCTACACAGAGCTCTGACCTCAACCCTACTAAACAGCTTTGAGGTGAACTGAAACACCAGTTGGAAGCCAGGTCTTCGGAGTTCAAAGCCAGATCCATAAAGTCATTGTTTGATCAGTTTAGTGTGGAGGAACTTGAGTGTCCTGCACAGAGCCCTGACCTCAACTCTACTCAACACCTTTGGGATGAATTGGAACACTGATTGCAATCCGGGTCTTCCGTTTACAAAGCCAGCTCCATAATGACATGGTTTGACCAGTCCAGTGTGGAGAATCATTAGTGGCCTCCACAGAGACCTGATCTCACCCCCACTGATTAGTTTTGTGATGAATTAGAATACCGATCGCAAGCCAGGTCTTCTATATACAAAGCCAGCTCCATAAAGACACTGTTTGACCAGTATGCTGTAGAGAACCATGAGTGGCCTACACAGGGCCCTGATCTCAACACCTTTGTGGTGAACTGAAGCACCAATTGTAAGCCAGGTCTTCTGTGTACAAAGCCAGCTCCATGAAGACATGCTTTGGTGTAAAGGAATTCCAGTGTCTTCTACAGACCCCTGACCTCAACCCTACTGAACACCTTTGGGATGGATTGGAATGCTGATTGCAAGCCGGGTCTTCTGTATACAAAGCCAGATATGATAGGTCCGGTATGGTGCAGAGAACCGTGTGTGGCCTACACAGAACCTCAACCATAATTTACACCTCTGGGATTTATTGGAACACCAACTGCAAGCCAGGTCTTCTCATCCAACATCAGCAGTAGCTCTCCAAAAAATGTCAAAATCTTTCCCAAAAGAGTGGGACTGTTACAGCAATAAAGTAAAAAAAAAAAAAAAACTCTATAATAATGTCCCTGGTTTTGGAATGGAAGGTCCAACAAGCTCATACAAGAGTCATAGTCAGGTGTCCAGGGACCCCAGGCCGTACAGTGTATTTGAAGACACAGCTAGGATAAAGGTTAGTATTAGATATTTGCCTTTTGTTTTTCACTCTGGACAGTTCTCTGCTGGAGCCGTCTCATGACCTTGAATGGAGCAGATCACAAGCAGAGAATCCCCAGTGTCCTCAGAAGGAAAGAGGAGCCCAGCATTGATGGGGAAGAAGTGGAAAAAAACAAACATTTGCTGCTCCATGTCACCGGAGGTGACCTCCCTGCTCTGTGTGACACCACATCGTTCCCACTACTACCCAACTGTGCCACAATACCAGCTACTAATAATCTCATTATTGTTCTGTAATTGACTCGCGGCTTCATGAGCTAAAAGCAGCTGTGGAGTTACTGACAGAGGTCCGGCATGACCGGAGGAAGAAGGCCTTATGGATAATGACTGTCAATAAACAGCGAGTAACCTCACCCGCCACTTCCTCTGGACCAAAACTACTGGAATCTGCCAAAAGAGGTGCTGGAAGGCAACATTGGTCAGCCTTGTTTACTATGCAACTGGTTGGTCAACAGCAAATATATCACGTTAAGACGAAAATAACAAAGTAGCAATTTGGTGGCAACATATTTCCTGATACAGAGCTGTCTTATTTTTTCTTTCATCCTATTCTATGTTACCTTCCTTTAGCCTGGATATCTGAAATGTAGGAATTCCAGGCTACACCTGATTTAGTTACAAACACCTCAGTTTGTTCTGAGTTTGGAAAGAGAACAGGTGTCTCCACTGGAAGATTTCCCTTCACTTCCAGGTCTGTTGACAACAGTAAGAATTTGGATTTCCTGTTACTCAATGGTCCGGTGGCAATGGTCAAATGGTTGGTGTGAATTATGGTTGAGGTCATGAGTTTTGTGTAGGACGCTTAATAATACTACTAAATAATCACTGTGCCCCCATATTATCCAAAATATATACACAAGACATTCATTTATAATTGCAAAAAATATAGCGTCCTTATTGTGCGATATTTTAATTTCGTTGCTCCAACTGTGCCGTCTTAATCACCGATCATCTTCTAATCAAAAGTCCACTTGTGTCAACTAAAATAACCAAAACTGTGCCACCGTCACCAAGCAGAATGGCCCCTCACCAGATGTCCCCAATCAGTAAGCCTTCGGTTCATTCAACGGATAACCAATCCACAACGCATTCCTCCCCTTAGCAATTCCTCAACGTCCATATATTCATACAAAATTAAATGGAACCAATATAGTGTAAAACCGTTTTAACTTTAATGGAAAAATCAATAAAAAAATATATTGCACTCACATTTCAATGTGTCTATTGGCCAACACCAAGCCTTTCCAGCAATGAGAAAACCGTTCTAAAATCGGGCAAGCCACTGATGTTCCGCAGGTGGTGTTAGTCTCCCTCCACTGGGCCGACCTGTTCCTGGCTTGTATTCAAGGACCGTATGTCTCCCACAACTCCTACGCGTTTCGCATTTGAGCGTCGTCACGACGCACCGTTGAACCGTTGAATGAACCGAAGGCTTGCTGATTGGGGACATCTGGTGAGGGGCCATTCTGCTTGGTGACGGTGGCACAGTTTTGGTTATTTTAGTTTACACAAGTGGACTTTTGATTAGAAGATGATCGGTGATTAAGACGGCACAGTTGGAGCAACCAAATTAAAATGTTGCACAATAAGGACGCTATATTTTTTGCAATTATAAATTAATGTCTTGTGTATATATTTTGGATAATATGGGGGCACAGTGATTATTTAGTGAATATAAGTATTATTAAGCATACTCTATTGAGAAGGGTGTAGTATAAATAGTGAGTGGGAGGCACAATCCCCTTAAGATATATATATACATCATTCACTTACCCTGGTTTTTCTGGGAGGGGACTAGGACTGGGATTGCAACACAGTAAGGGGGAGGTTGAGCGCCGGTACAACTTGGTATTTTTGTGTAGGACGCACATGGTTCCTTGCACCATACTGGACAAATCATATGTTTATGGAGCTGGCTTTGTATATGGGGTAAATGGGGTAAATGGGGTAATGGGCACACTGATAAAGACCAGAGACGAATGCCTTGTACACACGGTCGGACATTCTGACAACAAAATCCATCTGATTTTTTCCGATGGGTTTAATGCCAAACTTCTCTTGCATCCACACGGTCGGACAAAGTTCTTGGAAAATCAGATCGTTCGGAACGAGGTGACGTTCGTTGCGTACGACGGGCCTACGTAGAAGCTAGTAGCCAATAGCTTTGATCCTCGTAATTTAATCTGAACATGCGTGGCAGTTCGTCCGTCAGAATTCTCTATAAACGATCGGAAAAAGTCGGATCGGATTTTGTTGCCGGAAAATTTTAGATCCAGCTCTCAAACTTTTTCCATCGGGATTTCCGAAGGGAAAAAGTCCGATAAAGCCCACACACGATCGGACTTTCCGAAAACGTAATCCAATCGGACCTTTTCTGTCGGAAAATCCGACCGTGTGTACGCGGCATTACTCCCTCCACAACGTAAAACATAATATATTGCAGCTTGCCAGTCCTTAGATGTATTGGCCACATTTGTTTTTTTTTTTTGTTTGTTTTTTTTTTTACATGATTTCCCCTTTATTTTCACCTGTTGATCCTGCCAGTAACACAGTTCCTGGGTTCTCTGTGGTCAAGCACTCATTGGGTGAAACGTTAAAGAGCGGCGGTCCTAGGCAGGGTTGCAGTGTGCTTTAAAGGGTGAATTCACATTTACTGGCCATGCCTCCGGACCCCACTGCTGCTGGTGTAGCAGTCCATACACCACAATAAACAGCCCTGGATTGAGGACCCATCATATTGCTTGCAATGGCAAGAGCTCATTGGTCAGCACAACCAAGGAGAAGCGATTCCTTCTTCTGGGACACCTTGCCATAAGAAGAAGCCTCAGATGTGCTTCTCATTGGTCAGTAAGGCCAAGTGGCTGCACTGACCAGGGGCGGACTGACAACTCATGGGGCCCCCGGGGCAATAGGAGATTATGGGGGTCCCAGGCAATCAGAGATTATGGGGCCACACAGGTTACACACACACAGTATACACATAGTATACACACAGTATACACACACAGGTTACACACAGTACACACAGTATACACACACAGTGTACACACAGTATACACAGACATGTTTCTATTGGCTGAGAAGGTACTGGAGAGGTGGGGAAGCTATAATCTCAGGATTTTTAGACCAAAAGGATGTCGGTAAGGGACATTTCAGAGACAGATGTAAAAAAAAAAAACACAGATTTTTTCTTACTGTGGTTTTACTCAGGCTGGCAACCCTAATGGGGCCCCCTAGTGGCCCAGGGCCCTCGGGCAGTGCCCAAGGGGCCGAATGGTCAGTCCGTCTCTGGCACGGACCAATGATCGCTTGCCATTGAGAGCATTATGAAGGATACTCTCTCCAGGGCTATGTATTCCAGAGTACTACAGACTGCTACACTGGCAGCAAGGGGGATCACGGCCGCTACATGCAGCTGGGTCCGGAAGAGTGGCCAAGCAGCAGGACTAGCGAAGAGAGCCAGCCCTTCTATGCCATGCCCAGTCCCCATTGGGTAATCGAGGGGACTGAGGTTCAGCTGCGAGTTCCACACAGTGTTGTACTGTAAATGGGCACCGTACACCATGTTGTGTGGTGGAGAACACTCTGCAGGTCCCTTTCTTGTTGCTCTGAATTAGTCTGCATGGGAGGCCTAGGCTGTACATGGCCCCATGACTTCTAATGACAGCCCTGTGACCAAGATATTTGTTATTATATTTGATATTCATTTTTTTGAAGAGCGGTGTTTCACCCTGAGCTCTCCTGATTTGAGATTTCAAAGGCCATCTTAACACATGGGCATCCCCAAGCGCTGCCCAAGGGCCCCAGGTGCATGGGTGCCCCAGGCAGTTTACTTCCCCCGCAATTTTTGGTGCTCTACTAGCGCTTTGCAGGGGTTAAAGGTGAACCCACGAGCATCTTACCACTGCAGCTGCTTGCGTGGGTTCATCCCATTTGATCAGAGCAGTACACACCCCGCCCACACAAGCATCAGTAGTACAACGCTCCGCCTCTGAGGTTCTCCCTTAACCCCTGTAAAGTGCCGTAAGAGGGCCGGAAACTGTGGGGAGAAGGTGGGGGGGGGGGGGGGGGGGGTAGGTGACATGCCAATTGTATACATGTAACCCACTGGCAGAGTGCCAAAACAGGTAATACAGATGACAGCAGCTTCCCTGTGCTATTTTGTTTGACAATCTCTATATTGTACATTACTGTGTTCTATACCATACCCTTCTGCCCCCTGTACTTTACCCTCCTGCCACCCCTGTACTGTACCTTCCTGCCTTCCCCCCAGTACTGTGCCCTCCTGCCCCCTGTACTGTGCATTTCTGCCCTCCCCCAGTACTGTGCCCTCCTGCCCCCCCCCCCGTACTGTGCATTCTTGCCCCCCTGTACTGTGCACTTCCCCTCCCCCGCCCCTGTACTGTGCCCTCCTGTCCTCATTGTCCCACTGACCCCCATACTCTGCCCTTCTTGCCCCCCTGTACTGTGAACTCCTCCCCCCGCCCTGTACTCTGCCCTCCTGCCCCCCGTACTGTACTTTCCTGCCCTCCCCCAGTACTGTGCCCTCCTGCCCCTCCTCTACTGCGCATTCCTTTCCCCTCTGTACTGTGCTCTCTTGCCCCCCTGTACTGTGCACTCCTCCCCCCTCCCTATACTGTGCCCTGCTGCCCCCTGTACTGTACCATCCTGCCCAGCCCCCCCTGTACTGTGCATTCCTTCCCTCTCTGTACTGTGCCCTCTTGCCCCCCTGTACTGTGCACTCCCCCTCCCCCGCCCCTGTACTGTGCCCTCCTGTCCTCATTGTCCCACTGACCCCCATACTCTGCCCTTCACCAACACCCTGTCCACTGCGCTACTTACTATTTTTTTTTTTATTTGGATATTTGCGTTGATTAGTCTTTGATTGATTTAATTCTTGGGAGTAAGTGTGTAAATTGAGGCAGGGTGGTAGGGGGCCCCCAGTGCACTACTTTGCCCTGGGGCCCATGAAGCTAATAAGATGTCCCTGACCTCCCCCCCGGATTTATGACAGGACCAACAGGTATTTTTCTGTACTCAAAAAAAACAAAAAAAAAAAAACAAATGCAGGCGCCACATGTCAGGACTTTGTAAATTGCAATATATTACACTTTTGTTTCTGGGTTTAGATCCACTTTATCCGACTCCTCGCTGTGAACCGATGTCACGATTTATTTTTTTGGAGAAGGCAGAGCCCTGCTTTAGACCAGCGAGCTGATTCATATAACAGATTGAGACATTCAGCCGTCGGTCGCCTGCCGCTTCCTCGGGCCCCCGTATGTGACTCTCCAACGTGTCGCCCTCGGCTCCTGCCAGATAAAGGAAGGATTTGGGCACCAGGAACAATTCTAGGCGGATGTGCGGGAGAGCGGCCAGAGAGCGGTGCGCGGAATGTTCTACGGGGGCATTCCGTTCCAGAGACATTATTTTAGAAAAAAAAAAAAAAAAAGGCCATTCCCAGGTCACAAGGGGAGAGAGAAGGCTCCGTTCTTTCACCGAAGGATTTCTGAGGCACTAAAATCCAAAACGTGTTAACATTGTTTCTTTATTTTTTTATTTTTTTTATAAATCTTTCCTTTTTTGCTTTTTTTATTTTTTATTTTTTTTCCGTTTTGAGTCTAAATCTTATTTTAAGAGCTCGGAGCTCTGGTTCCTATAGAACATATAAAACCAATAGCCGGGCTGTCAGGCTGCAGATACACGATTGTTTTTCAGCCTTTATAAAGCAATAACACGCAGATCGGATTATGGTTTGATGAGCTGCGAAACGTTATGGAAATACTTCTCGGTAACGGCTGTGCTTAGCTTCACGTCCTGCGAAGTTCCAGATCTGAGAGGAGCCCCGAAAAAAAAAAAAAAAACAACATCTGCCACTGTCACCTTAAAGCTCGGTTCACACGCACTATATTACCAAAAGTATTGGGACGCCTGCCTTTACACGCACACATGAACTCTAATGGCTTCCCAGTCTTAGTCCGTAGGGTCCAATATTGAGTTGGCCCCGCCCCTTTGCAGCTATAACAGCTTCAACTCTTCTGGGAAGGCCATCCACAAGATTTAGGAGGGTGTCTATGGGGATGTTTGACCATTCATCCAGAAGAAAATTTGTGAGGCCAGGCACTGATGTTGGACGAGAAGACCTGGCTTGCAGTCTGCGCTCTAATTTAGCCCAAAGGTGTTCTATCGGATTGAGGTCAGGACTCTGTGCAGGCCAGTCACATTCGTCCACCCCAAACTCGCTCATCCATGTCTTTATGGACCTTGCTTTCTGCACTGGTGCTCAGTCATGTTGGAACAGGAATTGGCCGTCCCCAAACTGTTCCCACAAAATTGGGCAAATGAAATTGTCCAAAATGTCTTGGTATGCTGATGCCTTAGGGTCGGTTCACACAGGGGCAACACGACTTTTGGAGGCAACTTGGACAGGACTTGAACACGACTTGGACACGACTTGGGGCGACTTACAACACGACTTTAAGTCGCCCCAGGCCAGGCGACTTTTGCCGCGGCCAATCAGAGAATGAGCTCTCAAGGGGAACTCAACGCCAAATAAAAAAAAATAAAAAAAACGACATGGGTTCCCCCTCCGAGAGCACACCAGGCCCTTAGGTCTGGTATGGATTTTAAGGGGAACCCCCTACGCTGAAAAAATGGCGTGGGGGTCCCCCCCAGATCCATACCAGACCCTTATCCGAGCACGCTACCCGGCCGGCCAGGAAAGAGGGTGGGGACGAGCGAGCACCCCCCCCCCTCCTGAGTCGTACCAGGCCGCGTGCCCTTAACATGGGGGGTGCACCCCCCACCCCAAAGCACCTTGTCCCCATGTTGATGAGGACAAGGGCCTCTTCAACGGCCAGGGTTGTCGGGGTCTGCAGGCGGGGGGCTTATCGGAATCCGGGAGCCCCCTTTAATAAGGGGGGCCCCGGATCCCGGCCCCCCACCCTATGTGAATGAGTATGGGGTACAATGTACTCCTACCCATTCACCTGTGGACAAAAATGTAAAAAAACACAACACACAAGGGTTAAAATAGTTTATTGCACAGCTCCGTGGGTCTTCTTCTGTCTTCGGGGGTCTTCTCGCCGGACTCCTCCGCTATCTTCTGCTAGCTCTTTTACTAGCGGAGGAGCCCGGCTTTCTTCTTCGCCGCCGCCCTCTTCTTCCGACTTCGGGGGTCTTGTCCCCCTTTTCGAGAGTTTTGTCCCCCCTCTTCGGTTCTTCTTGCGTCTCTGTCATTGTGACCGGAGACAGCGACGAGGCAAGAGAAGAACAGAAGACGGCGGCAGCGGCAGCGGCGACAGAAGACCGGGCCACCGCTTGTAAAAGAGCTAGAAGAAGTCACGGTGGCCCGGCAAGAAGAACTGAAGAGGGGGGCAAGACCCCCGAAGTCGGAAGAAGAGGGCGGCGGCGAAGAAGAAAGCCGGGCTCCTCCGCTAGTAAAAGAGCTAGCAGAAGATAGCAGAGGAGTCCGGCGAGAAGACCCCCGAAGACGGAAGAAGACCCCCGGAGCTGTGCAATAAACTATTTTAACCCTTGTGTGTTGTGTTTTTTTACATTGTTGTCCACAGGTGAATGGGTAGGGGTGCATTGTACCCCATACTCATTCACATAGGGTGGGGGGCCGGGATCCAGGGCCCCCTTATTATAGGGGGCTCCCGGAATCCGATAAGCCCCCCGCCCACAGACTCCGACAACCAACGGCCAGGGTTGTCATGAAGAGGCCCTTGTCCTCATCAACATGGGGACAAGGTGCTTTGGGGCACCCCCCATTTTGAGGGCACGCGGCCTGGTACGGCTCAGGGGGGGGGGGGCGCTTGCTCGTCCCCACCCCCTTTCCTGGCTGGCCGGGTAGCGTGCTCGGATAAGGGTCTGGTGTGGATCTGGGGGGGACCCCCACGCCAAAATTTTTTTCAGCGTAGGGAGTTCCCCTTAAAATCCATACCAGACTTAAGGGCCTGGTATGCTCTCGGAGGGGGAACCCACGCCAAATTTTTATCATAAATTTGGCGTGGAGTTCCCTCTTGAGAGCTGATAATTCTGTGAGAGTCGCTTCCGTATAGACGGAGATCCGACTTGGAGGCGACCTCTATTGAAATCAATGGGTACCGGTCGCCTACAAGTCGGATTGAAGTAGTACAGGAACCTTTTCTGAAGTCGGAGCGACTTCAGTAGTGTGCATTAAGACGGCTCTCATTCACTTACATTGATTTTTACATGTAACGCGACTTAAGGCGACTAGGGGCGACCTGAAGTCGGATCTGAGACGCCCCTGTGTGAACCGGCTCCCAAGAATTCCCTTCACTGGAATTAAGGGAGGGGCCAAGCCCAGTGCACAAAGCAAGGTCCATAAAGACATGGATGAGCAAGTTTAGGGTGGAGGAACTTGACTGGCCTGAACAGAGTCCTGACCTCAACCCCATAGAACACCTTTGGGATGAATTAGAGCACAGACTGCAAGCCAGGACTTCTCGTCCAACATCAGTGCCCGACCTCACAAATTCTCTTCTGGAAGAATGGTCAAGCATTCCCATAGACACCCTCCTAAACCTTGTGGACGGCCTTCCCAGAAGAGTTGAAGCTGTTATAGCTGCAAAGGATGGGCCAACTCAATACTGAGCCCTACGGACCAAGACTGGGATGCCATTAAAGGTCATGTAAAGGCAGGCATCCCAATACTTTTAGTAATATAGTGTATATGTGGTGCGGGAAATGCAGGGAATCCCCGCATTGAAATCACATGATGTGCATTTTTTTCCCACTTGTACAGCAAGGCTGGAGTGTGTTAAAAAGTCGAAAGCTGCAGAGGGGGGCCAATCAGTTCATGTTCTAACAAGAAGCACGCTGATAGGAGGAGAGAGCAGAGTGGCAGAAAGATGAGCTCACTGCTGTGCTGCTTCTCCTTTCAGAGACTGGATGAGGGTCCAGTACCACGTGGGGCTAGCCATATTCATTTAAAGCAGAATTCCAACCAGAACTAACAAGATAAAAATAAATTGCCCACTAAAAGATGCAAGGACAAATCCAGCTTTTCTAGAGATTTCACCTGTATAATTTATTTTCTGACACTAGATGTCCTCAGTCCCATCACCTGCATCATTAACCCAATTCCTCTGAGCCCAGGTTGTCCTGAATCCAAACACAGCAAAAACATGCATTCAATGATGTATCAATGCTGAAGAACTGCGTTACATTGTTTCTGTCTTTTAAACCTGCCTGGAAATCAGCTGTCGTACAACCTCTTCCCATTTCATTCTGCTTTCCGCTGACCAAAGCCGGAGCTTGCCCAGCCATTGCACATGGGGAGGTGCACCCTCCATCCATTACAGCTCGGGTAGAGGGAGCACTTCCACATCTGTGCCTTGGCTGCTGGAGGACCTTATCTCAGCTCTGGGTAGAGGATGCACTTAAACATCTTTGCCTTGGGTGCTGTAGGACCTTTTCTCTGTACTGGGAATAGGGTGCACTTTGACATCTTTGTCTTGGGCGCTGTAGGACCATGTCTCAGCTCTAGGTAGGGGATTCACTCAGACATCTTTCCCTTGGGTGGAGAGGTGCACACTCAATCCATTGCAGCTTGGGTAGAGGTTGCACTTTGACATCTTTATCTTGGGTGCTGCAGGACCTTGTCTCAGCCCTGAGTAGAGATTGCACTCTGACATCATTGCCTTTGGCGGGGAGGTGCACACTCCATCCATTACAGCTTGGGTAGAGGTTGCACTTTCACATCTTTGCCTCGGGTGCTGGAGGACCTTTTCTCTGTACTGGGAATAGGGTGCACTTTGACATCTTTGTCTTGGGTGCTGTAGGACCTTGTCTCAGCCCTGAGTAGAGGGTGCACTCAGATATCCTCCCCTTGGGTGGGGAGGTGCACACTCCATCAATTACAGCTTGGGTAGAGGTTGCACTTTGACATCTTTGTCTTAGGTGCTGTAGGACCTTGTCTCAGTCCTGATTAGAGGTTGCACTCTGACATCATTCCCTTGGGTGGGGAGGTGCACACTCCATCCATTACAGCTTAGGTAGAGGTTACAGTTTGACATCTTTGTCTTGGGCACTGTAGGACCTTGTCTCAGCCCTGAGTAGAGGTTGCACTTTGACATATTTGTTTTGGGTGCTGTAGGACCTTGTCTCAACCCTTAGTAGAGGTAGAGGTTGCACTTTGACATCTTTGCCTTGGGTGCTGTAGGACCTTGTCTCAGCCCTGGGTACAGGGTGCACTGACATATTTACCCAGGGCTAAGACAAGGTCCTACAGCACCCAAGGCAGAGATTGCACTTTGACATCTTTGTCTTGGGTGCTGTAGGACCTTGTCTCAGCCCTGGGTAGAGGGTGCACTCTGGCATCTTTCCCTTGGGTGGGGAGGTGCACACTCCATCCATTACAGCTTTGGCAGAGGTTGCACTTTGACATCTTTGCCTTGGGTGCTGTAGGACCTTGTCTCTGCCCTGGGAAGAGGTTTCACTTTGACATCTTTGCCTTGGGTGCTGTAGGACCCTGTCTCAGCCCTGAGTAGAGGTTGCACACTGACATCTTTCCCTTGTGTGGGGAGGTGCACACTCCATCCATTACAGTGTAGGAAGAGGTTGCACTTTGACATCTTTGTCTTGGGCGCTATAGGACCTTGTCTCAACCCTGAGAAGAGGTTGCGCTTTGACATATTTGTCTTGGGTGCTGTAGGACCTTGTCTCAGCCCTGGGTAGAGGGTGCACTCTGACATCTTTCC
The DNA here is from genome assembly GCF_037356315.1 of Lithobates pipiens. NCBI lineage: Eukaryota > Metazoa > Chordata > Amphibia > Anura > Ranidae > Lithobates > Lithobates pipiens. The sequence continues at coordinate 223,944,363 of NW_027507789.1, forward strand.
CTTTGGGTGGGGTGGGGGGGGGGGGTGCGCACTCCATCCATTACAGCTTGGGTAGAGGTTGCACTTTGACATCTTTGTCTTGGGTGCTGTAGGACCTTGTCTCAACCCTGAGAAGAGGTTGCGCTTTGACATATTTGTCTTGGGTGCTGTAGGACCTTGTCTCAGCTCTGGGTAGAGGGTGCACTCCGACATGTTTCCTTTGGGTGGGTATGTGCGCACTCCATTCATTACAGCTTGGGCAGAGAGTGCATTTTGACATCTTTGCCTTGGGTGCTGTAGGACCCTGTCTCAGCCCTGGGTAGAGGTTGCACTTTGACATCTTTGCCTTGGGTGCTGTAGGACCTTGTCTCAGCCCTGAGTAGAGGTTGCACGTTGGCATCTTTGTCTTGGGTGCTGTAGGACCTTGTCTCAGCTCTGAGTAGAGGTTGCACTTTGACATCTTTGCCTTGGGTGCTGTAGGACCTTGTCTCAGCCATGGGAAGAGGTTGCACGTTGGCATCTTAGTCTTGGGTGCTGTAGGACCTTGTCTCAGCCCTGAGTAGAGGTTGCATGTTGGCATCTTTGCCTTGGGTGCTGTAGGACCTTATCTCAGCCCTGAGTAGAGGTTGCACGTTGGCATCTTTGTCTTGGGAGCTGTAGGACCTTGTCTCAGCCCTGAGTAGAGGTTGCACTTTGACATATTTGTCTTGAGTGCTGTAGGACCTTGTCTCAGCCCTGGGTAGAGGGTGCACTCTGACATCTTTCCCTTTGGGTGGGGTGGGGGGGGGGGGTGCGCACTCCATCCATTACAGCTTGGGTAGAGGTTGCACTTTGACATCTTTGTCTTGGGTGCTGTAGGACCATGTCTCAGCACTGATCCCTTTCGCATGTGCTGTCCAACAGCACAGCGTGCTCAGACAATAAATCCGCCCGTCAAGCTCAAGATAAATCTGACCCCGTTTGACACTCTATTGCCAGATCTTCTAATGATCTGTTCTCCACATTCTTAAACTTGTACCTTTTGAGTTTGTTGTACTCTTTCAAATCTGGACTCATGTGGGCTGAATCACTCATCAGCTTCTCTATTCTCTTGAAGAGAGCTGTGGGAGTAACTGCAGGCCTAGCAAAGACATATGGGAGAGTCTCCCTCCTCCTGCTGCATTGCCCACATAAAAACAAAACAAAAAAAAACAAATGCAGCAGGATGAGATTGAGACACCCTCAGGAGGGTTGCAGTAAATGAAGAGAAGCAGAAACATCCCAAACTCCGAGCAGGACAGAAACAGAGACCAGAGCTAGAACAAAGGGGATCTCACCCAAGTGACAAAATCTAAACCAAAAAATTTGGTTGAGTGGGGATACTCCTAGATTGTAAGCTCTAACGAGCAGGGCCCTCTGATTCCCCTTGTCTTGAATTGTATTGTATTGTCTACACCAATGTTGTAAAGCGCTGCGTAAACTGTCGGCACTATATAAATCCTGTATAATAATAATACTCTGCCGGTTCAGCACAGTGCCGAAAAATCAATCACAACATGTACAAAAAAAAATGCCCAACAGAGCATTGCTTTAGAAGCTTCCCACACGCTCACACACATGCAAGAGAGCAGAGGCGGACAGACGGTACCTGTTATGTCATCGGGAGATGAGGAGTCGCTGTCGGAAGGGGCGAACTTCAGGTTTTCGTTGCAGCCACTGGTCACAGACAGGCTCTGTGATATCACTAGATCTAGCATTTCCTTGCACCTGTAAGACAGAAAAAAAAAAAAAAAGATAACTAATGTATTCCAACGAACACGCCTAAAGAAAATTTCCTGCGCCACATAAATATTAAAACGCACCAACCTAAATCTCATTCTGTATTTAAATTTCATTAAAGAAAAAGAAAAAAAAATTAACATTCACTGAACTTATTCCACCTAAGAGAAAGCGAGATTTTAAATGAAAAATATCGGGCTCCTTGGGGACGCGGAACACTTTAGCGCCGCTCGTCTAATGAGAAAACGACGTTGGGGTCTCCAGCGGAAAAAAAAAATGTTTTTTTTTTTTTTTTTTGCTCTGTGGTGAGTCAAGGGGGGTAATGTGAGCGGGACCGTCAGGTGTTCGGGTGGCAAGCGAGCGTGAACGCGGTTCTATTATTCAACAGAGTGTGACGCCGCAGTCCCAGGCCGGCTTCGCTCAGCATAAATTAAAGAGAGTGTTACATTGGCTGACAAGTTTTATAGAGAAAGGTGCGGATTGGAACAACCGGATGGAACGGGAGATCTCGCAATCTGATTATGCTTGGGGTGGTCAGTTTTTCCATCAGAGAGACAGCGGTTTAGACATTAATGGCTGTGTGTTGAGTTATTTTGAGAAAATGTTATACAAGCTGTACACTCACTACTTTACATTGTAGACAAGTGTCATTTTTCAGTGTTGTCACATGAAAAGAGAGAAGAAAAGATTTACAAAAATGTGAGGGGTGTACAGGGGCGGACTGACCATTGGGCCACTCGGGCACTGCCCGAGGGCCCCATGCCACTAGGGGGCCCCATTAGGGTTGCCAGCCTCAGTAAAACCAGGGACAGTATTTAAAAATGTGTGTTTTTTTTACATCTGTCTCTGAAATGTCCCTTACCGACATCCTTTTGGTCTAAAAAATCCAGAGATTATAGCTGCCCCGCCTCTCCAGTACTTTCTCAGCCAATAGAAACATGTCTGTGTGTACTGTGTGATTGTATACTGTGTGTGTGTGTGTTTGTGTATACTGTGTGGCCCCATAATCTCCTATTGCCCGGGGGCCCCATAATCTCCTATTGCCCGGGGGCCCCATGAGTTGTCAGTCCACCCCTGGGGGTGTACTGACTTTTGGGAGATACTGCACTTGATTCTGCACAGAACGGCCGCCCTGTAGCAGTATATCTTCTATGGGGTGGTCGGCAACTGGTTAACCAGTTGCCACCAAAAGAAAGCTCCATTTGTTGAGGGAAAAAAAATCACATTTACAAAAATGTAATTTGGGTACAGTGTTGCACGACTGCGCAATTGTCAGGTAAAGTAACGCAGTGCCGTATCGCAAAAAAATGGCCTGGTGTAGGGCAAAGTTCTGAAGTTGGGGTTAATAGCGCTTTAATAAAGGCGTACGTCTGCTGTAGTCTTTGTGTCCAGTGACTTCTGTGCGCATAGGATTGATTTTCTTGTTCAGTTGGTGAATCAGGTCCAATGAATCCTCTTTGGAATAAAGATATTTATCTTATCTCTGCGGGGAAGCGAATTGCAGGGGACGGCGCTGATATTTTCTGTCAGCATCCATCAGTATGAGGAACGGTATTGTCAGAACATCCAGATACAATGTAGCAATCACTAACAATCATTGGAACAATGATACATAACAAGTGTAACATTTCTGGATGAGATCAGCAGAATAAAATTTCTTCCTGTAAATGTTGAGAGAGCAACATAAAAAAATAAAAAAATGAAACAATGTAAGCAGCATTTGGTTTATTCTGCGTAATACTGACCTAATGTGATACAAATGAGGGACACAATGCCCCTTTCTGCCGGTTCCAGACGTTTTAATAGATAACATGAAAAATCTGCACTTAATTAGCGTGTAAACGAAACAAGACAACAAGAATCAGCGCTGGGCCGGCTGCGGTGGCACATACACATCGCAGATTCTGAGCCATTTGCTAGGCCTGTCGTCACTCGGATTCCCCCGAGGCGTCAGCGATGGTGGGGGAGGCAGGACGGGTATAAAAGCCGGTGTCAGGGAGCGGAATTCAGGGGATGACAGCTGGAGGTGGGGGCAAAAGAGGTTGGGGGGGGGCGGGGGAAACGGAACTTCAAAGGCTCTCGACGCTGCAAATGGATGAAAAGCAGATGGAACCCCCAGCCAGGGGCTCTGGAGACCACCGCAATCATCAGAAGGCCAAAATGACTCTGCGGAGGACACCTCAGCTCTGGGATGGGGTTGGGGGGGCAGATACAACCTGTCTGCCAGGAGATGGGAATCCACCGGGGGGGCCAGTTTATGGATCTTTTATAGGACTTGTTCTGCTTCAACACCACATCTCATAAATGGTACGAGAACACATGCGTGAAATCGCCAGGCTGCGGGAACAGCGATTTACAGGGCACAGCCACGTAACCCAATGACTAGACAGGGTTTATGTCCTATGATAATTCAAGGAAACTTAAACATAGAGAATGGAAAGCGAGGAACAGAGGGTGGGGGGAGCGAAAGATAAAGAGGGGTAATAAAAGCAGAAAAAAGAGATAGTAAAAAGTGAGAAAGAGAGAAAAGGATGAGGGAGAGGGAGAAGGAGAAAGAGGGAGAGAGAAAGAGAAAGAGAGGAGAGGGAGGGGAGAGAGAGAGGGAGGGAGAGAGAGAGAGAGGGAGATGAGGTGGAGAGAGAGAAAGAGAGAGAGAAGGAGGGGGAGAGAGAGAAGGAGAGGAGGGGGAGAGAGAGAGATAGAGAGAGAAGGAGGGGGAGAAAGAGGGGGGCAGAGAGAAGGAGAGGGGGAGAGAGAGAGAGAAGGAGAGGAGAGAGAGAGAGAGAGAAGGAGAGGAGAGAGAGAGAGAGAAGGAGGGGGAGAAAGAGAGGGGGGAGAGAAGGAGAGGGGGAGAGAGAGAGAAGGAGAGAGGGAGAGAGAGAGAAGGAGGGGGGAAAGAGAGAAGGAGAGGAGGGGGAGAGAGAGATAGAGAGAGAGAAGGAGGGGGAGAAAGAGAGGAGGATAGAGAAGGAGAGGGGGAGAGAGAAGGAGAGGGGGAGAAGGAGAGGGGGAGAGAGGAGAGGGGGGAGAGAGAGAGAAGGAGAGTGAGAGAAGGAGAGTGAGAGAAGGAGAGTGAAAGAGAGAGAGTGAAGGACAGAGGGGTGAGAGAGAGAGAAGGATAGAGGGGTGAGAAAGAGGGGGGAGAGGGGGGAGAGACAGAAGGAGAGGGGAGAGAGAAGGAGAGAGAGAGAGAGAAGGAGAGAGGGGTGAGAGAGAGAAGGAGAGAGGGGTGAGAGAGAGAAGGAGAGAGGGGTATGAGAGAGAGAGAGAGAGAGAAGGAGAGGGGGAGAGAGAGAGAGAATGAGAGGGGGAGAGAGAGGGAGAAGGAGAGGGGGAGAGAGGGGTGAGAGAGAGAGGAGGGGGAGAGAGAAGGAGAGGGGGGGGGGAGAAGGAGAGGGGAGAGAGAGAGAGAGAGAGAGAGAGAGAAGGAGGGAGGGGTGAGAGATAGAGAAGGAGAGGGGGAGAGAGGGAGAGAGAATGAGAGAGGGAGAGAGAAAGGAGAGAGGGAGAGAGAGAAGGGGAGGGGGAGAGAGAGAAGGAGAGAGGGGGATAGAGAGAGAAGGAGAGGGGGGAGAGAGAGAGAAGGAAAGGGGGGAGAGAGGAGAGGGGGAGAGAGAAAGAGAAGGAGAGGGAGAGAGGAGAGGGGGAGAGAGAAAGAGAAGGAGAGGGAGAGAGAGAGAGAAGAAGGGGGAGAGAGAAGGAGGGGGGAGAGAGAGAGAAGGAGGGGGAGAGAGAGAAGGAGGAGCGGGAGAGAGAGAGAATGAGAGGGGGAGAGAGAGGGAGAAGGAGAGGAGGAGAGAGGGGTGAGAGAGAGAGGGGGGGGAGAGAGAAGGAGGGGGGAGAGAAGGAGAGGGGAGAGAGAGAGAGAAGGAGGGAGGGGTGAGAGATAGAGAAGGAGAGAGGGGGAGAGATAGAAGGAGAGGGGGAGAGAGGGAGAGAGAATGAGAGAGGGGGAGAGAAAGGAGAGAGGGAGAGAGAGAGAGAGAGAGAGAGAAGGGGAGGGGGATAGAGAGAGAAGGAGAGGGGGGAGAGAGAGAGAGAAGGAAAGGGGGGAGAGAGGAGAGGGGGAGAGAGAGAAAGAGAAGGAGAGGGAGAGAGAAGAAGGGGGAGAGAGAAGGAGGGGGGAGAGAGAGAGAAGGAGGGGAGAGAGAGAAGGAGGAGAGGGAGAGAGAGAGGGGGGGGGGAGAGAAGAGAAAGAGAGAGATAGGAAATAAAGGGTGGGAGAGAAAATAAAAGAGAGAGAGGGAGAAAAGGTGGGGACAGAAGGAAAGTTAAAGAAAGAAGGAAAGAAAAAAAAGAAAGAAAGAAAGACAAAGAGAGAGAGACACGCAGAAAGATAGAGAGAGAGGTTGGAGAGAGAGAAGGGGAGATAAATAGAGACAGAAATAGAGAGAAAGACTGAAAGAGATTAAAGAGAGAGAAAGAAAAAGAGAAAGGAGAGAGAGAAATAGTGAAATGAAGGGAGCAGAGAAGAGCTACAGAGATAATTTTACATATTATTCAAAATTACTTTTAAACTTGAAATACATTTCTTTACAGAGAAATTGAACTCAAAAGGTGAAGATTTATTATGCTACAGGCATCATCTAAAAATGCAGATTTTTGGGAGCACGGCTTCCAGAGCTCAGTTTCCCTTTAATACTCTTGGCAAAGTGCTGGAAAAAATCTAATTTCTGTGGACAAATTATTCAATACACATGCCAATCAGACTAGAAAAGACTCCATAGATCTTCACTGTCCCTCTTTTGGAACCTATGTCCCCTGTTCCTTTGTTCTCATTTTTTTTTTGGTTTGATGTATAGACAATCTACTTAACCTCCATCCAAGGGCTAACGTACTAGATTTGTTATTTTCCTACGCATATATCACTGGCTTTCACCAACCATTTTTGTTCATGGTCTAGGTCAGTGATGGCGAACCTTGGCACCCCAGATGTTTTGGAACTACATTTCCCATGATGCTCATGCACTCTGCAGTGTAGCTGAGCATCATGGGAAATGTAGTTCCAAAACATCTGGGGTGCCAAGGTTCGCCATCACTGGTCTAGGTCTTCAAATTTTCCAAACAAAAGGCTAGTTTACTGTTCTTCAATCTTTAGGGGAGCTGGACTGAGGCCATTGGAATAATAATTAATATCCCGGCATAAGTGGGAGTAAACAATGTGCCATCTTGGGTGTCAGTAGGAGGAATTGTGGAATTACACTGGTGTAATTTGGTCAGAGGAATCATGCCCCATGGTTGGTGTCACTAGGAAGGATTGATCCCCATTGTTGGTGTCACTGGAAGGAACTATGCCCCTTGTTGGTGGCAGTGGGAGGAATTGTGCCCCATCATTGGTGTCTTTGGGAGGAATTGTACCCCATCACTGGTGTCATTGGGAGGTGCTGTGCCCCTTGGTTGGCATCAGTGGACAGAATTATGCCTCAGTGTTGGTGTCAGAGTATTAAATATTGCCCCAAGGCCTGAATAAAAGCAAGCAAAGGGCCGCATCCAGCCCCCGGGCCGCAGTTTGAAGACCACTGGTCTAGGCTAATGAAAGCATGATTGACCGATATATATTTTGCTGAAAGGTGTTCTACCTTCTCATTTACAAAAGCAAAGAGGGAGGTATGAGGCTTTTATAATCTACAACGTACTAAAATGATACAACCGCTTCTGAAAATATGTATCAATACGAAATTCATGGTAATGATACAATATAATAACATAAAAATATGATCAGCTGCTGTCCATAATAGCCAAGACCAAAAGCAATGGAAATCGGTGTTGACTAAGTTCTGAAAGTAGTGCTGGTTCCCAGCACTGACACTGGGGAGGGGGCTCCATACTGGCAATTGCAATGGTTCTAGCAATGGCAGCTGCCAGTCTTGGTTAGAAGAAACCAACGCGAAGGTCCTTTTAATTTACAGCCAATACACTGATGACCTGAACCTGGAACAATACTACTTGAATTAAACAAACTGAGGCGCCCCATGCAACTTTATTTTAGGTTGTATGGTCATAATTGTCCAAAAGGCTGGCCAACCCATACAACATGGTCCAACTCTTCAGCACACAGGAGACGTGAATTCTTCAGGGGAGGCTCTAGTTCCCTTGGCTCTGCTCCTGGCAATGATCACCGTAATTCAGCTTCCTCCACACTAAGAAGGGTTAATGCTCTTCAGGTTTCTCCCGTGGCCACACATAAGGAACGTATTCCAATATGTTTTCGGAATAATTTGAGAAACGCACAATTTGGGCCTGTTCCAAGCAATGCAAAGACAAGGCTTAAATCAGGAAATGGTCGGAGACATTGCCTTCCTGGATTATTTCAGACATTCGGAGGCTTTCCTCAGAGGTGGAAGGGCTGTCTGAAGTCATCCAGGCAGCGGCTGATAGTTCGAAACTTCCCGTCCCTGCAGGGATAGCCTTTCCAGCCGTAATACACAAGCACATTTATGGTGGGAGCAGGAGGTTTGACTGACTGAAACCTGGGTCACACTCAAAACTTTACAGGCGCATGTACAGAAGTAAAACAAATTAGAATGTTTCCAATATTGAGGTGGGCCTAGACCAGCTCAGGAATCCTACAAACTGTTTCCATTAGGCAACAACAAGATGGTCGGATCTTCGGGGATCCGTATGGAAAAGCTCACAAGTCTGCCATAGGAGTCCCTGAGAAATGTTAAGGCTTTGATGAGCACAACACAACCGAAAATATTCACCACCAACTAAGCCATCCCCACAGGGTCAATCGACCATCGGAATTCCAGCAAGTTAAAGTGGTTGTAAACCCTTACAAACCACTTTGACCTACAGGTAAGCCTAGATTAAGGCTTACCTGTAGGTCCAATAAATATCTCCCAAACCTATACGATTTAGGAGATATTTGCCTGAAGAGGGGCACCGCTGTCTACGGCACATGCGCCGTAGACAGCGGCACGCAGGCGCACTGAGCGTGGCATCCTCGATAACGAAAATGCCGCGCGTCTCGGCTCCCGTGCGCATGCGCGGGAGTGACGTCATCGCGGCTTCGCCGAATGACAGCGGCAGAGCTGCGAGACCCACCGAGAACATGGATGCGGCGGACTACAGGGGACAGCGGTGACTTCGCTGGCTCCTGTGTCAGGTAAGTGACACATAATGGACTGCTATGCGATGCGATGCGATGCATAATAGTCCATTATGCTTTGCCTTTGCAGGGAATGAAAGAGGAAGTAAACTCAACAGGGTTTACTTCCTCTTTAAAGTTGTAAAGTGAGCTTGTATTGATTAAAAAATGCCTTTCGAATGGCAACATTTCAATCCGATCAATTATTTTGGAAGAACAACTTCTTTTACAAAATGTTTATTGAGGTTTTCAAGTAAAAATATAACATACAGCACTAGATCCCAGTACAAAAATAATGTACAAAAGAATAATATATAAGTACCTTAAATAATAATAATCCAAATCAACAATGCAACCATCAAGCCCCCCCCCCCCCCCCCTCACGCCAGGGTACTCGGTGTAACCCTAGACTCTAACTTGTCATTTCAGCCCCAAGTCCAATCGTTGTCAAAAGTTTGTAGAGTTCACCTCCGTAACATCTCTTTTTAACAAAAGAAACCACCAAGCTCCTCATTCACTCCCTTGTTATATCTCGCCTTGACTATTGCAACTCCCTTCTCATTGGCCTGCCTCTCCATAGTCTATCTCCTCTTCAGTCTACCATGAATGCTGCTGCCAGACTTATCCACCTTACCAACCGCTCAGTGTCTGCCACTCCTCTCCTCCAATCCCTACACTGGCTGCCAATCACCCAGCGAATTAAATTCAAAATACTAACCACAACATACAAAGCCATTCACAACTCTGCCCCGAGCTCCATCACCAATCTTGTCTCCAAATATCACCCAAATCGCCCCCTCCGTTCTTCTCAAGACCTCCTATTCTCAAGCTCCCTCGTCTCCTCCTCCCATGCTCGTCTCCAGGATTTCCCCAGAGCCTCTCTGATCCTCTGGAACTCGCTACCTACACTGGTTCGGCTATCCCCCTACTCTTACTACCTTCAGGCGATCCCTGAAAACTCATCTATTCAGGGAAGCCTATCACATCTCCAACTAATTTCCTACCACTTCCATCAGCTCATTCCCGACAGTTATAACCTTTTGTACCACCTGCCCCACCCTATTAGATTGTAAACTCTTCTGAGCAGGGCCCTCTTAGCCCACGTACACACGGTCAGAGATTTTGCCAACCAAATCCGTCAGATTTAGTCCGACGGATTGTGTCCGAAACTGTTGCATACACACGGTCGGGCCAAGTTGGGCGAAAAATCCGATCTTTCAGAACGTGATGACGTAATTTCGTTTACGATGGGACTACATTCAGGCTAGTAGCCAATAGCTTTCATGTAGGAATTTGATCTGAGCATGCGTGGCAGATTCTCCGACCGTGTGTACAAGGGCTAAATCCTCTTGTATTTTATTGTATTGTAACTGTATTGTCTCCTTTTTATATTGTAAAGCGCTGCGTAAATTGCTGGCACTATATAAATCCTGAATAATAATAATAATAATAATAGAAAAATAAAACCATATAATGCAAAAATAATACAATGTGGGCTAATTAACCCTTTAACGTTCTGCTCCGCCATTCAGTAGACCACATTTTTGAGTCACGCTAACTCATTGAAAAATGTGGACTTTAAAGGGTTGTTATTATTATTATTATACAAGATTTATATGGCACCAACAGTTTTAATGCTTTACAACATGAGGGCAGACAGTATACTTATAATACAAATCAATACAGGAGGGAGCAGAGGGCCCCCGCTCGTTAGAATTTACAATCTAGAATGGCTTATAAATAGAGGGAGCCGTGCAACACAAGACAGCAACTGGTACAATAACATCCGAATAGGCCATACAGCCAAGCTTCAGCCCCCGCTCACACTGAATCACACTTTGAAATTGTGCGGCTTCACTTGCAGGTCAGTGCGACTTCAGGTGCGACTTGGCTGACACCATGTGCAACTTCACGCACAGATGTCTATGCAAGTCACAAATGAACTCGCCAAAAACAGTGCAGGAACCTTTTTTTTTTTTAACAGTTCCATTGCCGACGATAGGGTGCGACTTGTCATGCGTCTTGAACATGTCAAATCGCATGACAATTCGCACAAGTGTGAGCGGGGTCTTCAGCTTACAGCTACGTGGAGGAGTGTTTGAACTCGTGGGGCCTGCCCTGCAGCCCGTGATTGGTTGGGTGCCACCAACAGCCTTAAGGAGGGGGGGGCAGTAGTATTCGCCCTCCAAGCAAACTAGCGGGCATAAAGCCCATAAGCACCCCCCCCCCCAAAAAAAAAGGGGAAAGCAAAGAACAAGACTACTGTAATGCCCCATACACATGGTCGGACATTCCAACCACAAAATCCGATTTTTTTCCCGACAGATTTTGGCACCAAACTTGTCTTGCATACACACGGTCGCACAAAGTTGTCGGAAATTTTCGATCGTTCTGAACGAGGCGACGTCAAACACCTACATCGGGACTATAAACGGGCCAGTAGCTTTCATCTCTTAGTTTATTCTGAGCATGCGTGGCACTTTGTCTGTCGGAATTGTCTACACACGATCGGAAATTTATGCGATTTTGTTGTCGGAAAATATTAGATCCTGCTCTCAAACTTTGTGCGTGGGAAAATCCGAACGGAAAAAGTTTGATGAAGCCCACACACACAGTCGGATTTTCCGACAACACGATCCGATCGCACATTTTCTGTCGGAAAATCCAACCGTGTGTATGGGCAGGGGCGGACTGACAACTCATGGGGCCCCCGGACAATAGGAGATTATGGGGCCCCCAGGCAATCAGACATTATGGGGCCACACAGTATACACAAAAACGCACACAAACAAACAGTATACAATCACACAGTATACACAGACATGTTTCTATTGGCTGAGAAGGTACTGGAGAGGTGGGGCAGCTATAATCTCGGGATTTTTAGACCAAAAGGATGTCGGTAAGGGACATTTCAGATTTTTACATACTTTCCCTGGTTTTACTGAGGCTGGCAACCCTGATGGGGGCCCCTAGTGGCATGGGGCCCTCGGGCAGTGCCGGAGTGGCCCAATGGTCAGTCCGCCCCTGTGTATGGGGCATAAGGGAAGAGAAAGAAGAGGAGGGAAAAGAGAGAAGAAAGGTTGAAGAGAAGAGAGGAAGGGAAAAGGGGTAAGGTCCCGTGGGAAACTGCCACGATGAGAGTAAGGTCAGCATCTTCAGGCTGAAAGCAAAGAACGGGGTAGGTGTAAGTCGGCATTATGTGTGAGCCATGGATGGTTTCCACACTTTCAGAAATTGGGCATGTCTGTCGTTCAGAATGGAAGCGAGCTTCTTGAGCACCATGGTCCCCACAAAAAAGATGCTTAGCCTCAGCTAGGTGGAAGAACTGTTGACACCAGGCTTTAGCCAACGTTTGGCGGGCCGCCAGGAAAACAAAGCCCACTTCAATATCGCTTGTCAATGGTTTAGGGTGCATTTACACACAGGGATTGCGACAACGCAAGCTAAAATGTGCATTTTCACAACACATAGGGCACATGTGCAATGTGCTGTAATGCCCTTCTTTGTGAATGGCACCCCAATAAATTGTATAAGATGGGGTGTTCTGCATTGCCAAAAGAGTCATGCTTTTTTTGTTGTGACACATTTGTAGCCTATAATGAATGGGCTGCCTTAACGCAACACACGTTAACACGCGATGTAATGGCGCCTACATGTCGTGATGGGACCCTTGATGATGAATGGGCCCTGATGGAAAATTGAGACTGAACTGAAACTGGAAAATAATGATGGGAATTCTGTGGAAAGCTAGTGTTTTTTTTTTACTACTGCATTTCATGAAGGTCATTTCAATTTCCATCTCCTTGTGACCATTGACCAATCAAAACACCCAGTTTATGACTAATGCCCCGTACACACGATCAGATTTTTCTGACAACAAATGTTGGATGTGAGCTCCTTGGCTGAAAGTCTGACCGTGTGGACGCTCCATCGGACATTTGTTGTCGGACTTTCCGCCAGCAAATGTTGGCTAGCAGGCTCTCAAATTTTCCGCCACAGTCGGACTTTCCAATCGTGTGTACACAAGTCCGTCAGACAAAAGTCCACGCATGCTCAGAACCAAGTACGAGCCAGAAGCGCTCGGTCTTGTAAAACTAGCGTTTGTAATGGAGATTAGACATGTGCGGTTCATTTTGTACAAATCAAAAATTTGTACAACTTTCCGACAATTCGTACATTCGAAAGCATCTGAAATACGAATTTCCATGCTTCCGAATTGTATAAGCCCTTGTACACACGGTCGGACATTCCGACAACCAAATCCGTCGGATTTTATCCGACGGATTTTGTCCAAAACTGGTGTTTCGGACAAAGTTGTCGGAAAATACGATCGTTCAGAACGTGATGACGTTATTTCGTTACGACAGGACTACGTTCAGGCTAGTAGCCAATAGCTTTGGTGTAGGAATTTGATCTGAGCATGCGTGGCACTTTGTCCGATCGGAATTCTCTAAACATGATCGGACAAGGTCCGATCGGATCATGTTGTCGGAAAATTTTACCGACAAGTTGGAAAACTTGGTCCGTCGGATACTCTGACGGAAAAACAGTCCGATGAAGACCACACACAGTCGGATTATCCGACAAAACGGTTCGATTGGACACATTCCGTCAGAATCTCCGACCGTGTGTACAAGGGCTAAGACATACGACATTTCGTTGATGAATTTTGGATCCAAATTCCATTACAACGGAAAAGTGACTGGTGTTTTGTTGACCAATCAGAGGTTTTCTTCTGCTGCTGAGTGAGGGTTGGGAAAATGACCTTTTTTAAAATATGGGAGTGGGAGAGACCGGTACTGGTAGTCGATGGGAGATTTAGAATTGGACAAAATAAGAATGTTCGTTAATATCGTTTTATTATTGTCATAATAATTAAGATTATTCATTATGATGAAGTTAAAAACCAAGGAAGTCAGCACAGCACAGGGATGGTGGGAGCCCCTCATAATGAGCACAGCGCAGGGATGGTGGGAGCCCCACATAATGAGCACAGGGATGGTGGGAGCCCCTCATAATGAGCACAGCGCAGGGACGGTGGGAGCCCCTCATAATGAGCACAGCACAGGGATGGTGGGAGCCCCTCATAATGTGCACAGCACAGCGATGGTGGGAGCCCCTCATAATGAGCACAGGGATGGTGGGAGCCTCTCATAATGAGCACAATGCAGGGACGGTGGGAGCCCCTCATAATGAGCACAGCACAGGGATGGTGGGAGCCCCTCATAATGTGCACAGCACAGGGATGGTGGGAGCCCCTCATAATGAGCACAGCACGGGGATGGTGGGAGCCCCTCATAATTAGCACAGCACAGGGATGGTGGGAGCCCCTCATAATGAGCACAGCGCAGGGACGGTGGGAGCCCCTCATAATGAGCACAGCACAGGGATGGTGGGAGCCCCTCATAATGAGCACAGCGCAGGGACGGTGGGAGCCCCTCATAATGAGCATAATGAGTTGATGACTGCCATATTGAGAAAATTATTTTTTGCTTTTTAAATTCATCATAATGAACGTTCGTAATTGTTACGAAAAAATTGACAAAACTAACGAAAATTCGTACTTCGTACGAATCCAAATTGACTTTCGGACACGAATTACGAATTAATGGCTAATACAAAACGGAAACAAAACCAAACGAATTTATTGACGGCGCACACTTCTAATGGAGATATCACGTAGATCTTGTACATCACCACGTTCATAATTGTTGGCCAACATTTGTGTGACGGTGTGTATGCAAGACACCTTGGAGCCAACAACCTTCAAACAAAAATCCACAGTTTTGTTGTCGCAAAGTCCGATCGTGTGGTTGCTTTAGGATTTTGACAAAATGTAAAAATTTTAATTCAATTGCTTGACCAAATTGCTATGTGTACAGACAAGCTTATCAGTGTGAATAAGGCTAGGCTCACACCTGCTGCGTGTCGGGAACACATGCTGGTAGGTTAAATGGCTGTTGTTTAAATTGGCCCCAGTGTGTGTAAGGCTAGGTTCACACTTTGTGCGCATTGGGAAGGCGTACAAAACTGCGTCCTTTCCCAACAAGCACAGAAACGTGATGCCCTTTGGGAGACATGCACCGTTTCCAATAACTGTTAATGGCACCCCCCCCCCCCCCCCACCTGGGCATCTGCTAATGAATGCGTTTTCAGTTGTGAGTTTTAAAAAGAGTTGGGGCGTTAGGGACTTATTCTTTTTTTTTTTACATTTCTTGAGCATAGGGCAACCCAATAAATAGAATGGAAAAAAAAAACACAAATTAGGGATACTTCAAATTTATAGTATTGACTATAGCCCGTGTCCAAACACCTATATGGTGTACTGCCTTCTAACCAGGGCATATGCAGACAAAAAAAGGGGGGAAAAAGTGGGAAAAGTGTGTGGGGGGATGGGAGGGGTTCTCATATGAAATGGATATAACCTCCACAAAGAGCAACCAAGCAGTTAGCATGGCAGAAACTGGACTTGCTGGAGTAAGTAAAAAATTGACGTTATTAAATCATGGCATACCAATAAAATTGGTGTCAAGACTGATAAAATAAAATGAATGGGCTGCCCTACATGCGATGGAAAGGCACCTGTGCTTCATTGCCCCTGCATGGTAAGAATCTGATTGTAAATGTTTGTTATTTAAAAAAAAAAATGTTTTGTTAAATGTTGTACTTACCTCCTCTGTGCAAGGGTTTTGCACGGAGTGGCCCTGATCCTCCTCTTCTGGGTCCCCCCCTCCCCATGGCGCTCCTGGCTCCTCCTCTTCTTTGAGTGCCCCCACGGAGAGCAGCATTCAATGGGGGCATTCATGCAGGCACTTGCTCCCGACTCAGCCCCACCCTCCCGGCTCCCGTGTCACTGGATTTGATTGACAGCAGCAGGAGCTAATGGCTCCTGCTGCTATCAATCTATGCAATGAGGATCTGAGAAAGCAGCTGGAGCTCCTGTGCTAGTCCCCATCGATGGAACTGTCAGGTTCAGGTAAGTAAAAGGTGTGTGTGTGTGTGTGTGTGTGTGTGTGGGGGGGGGGCTCAGCACAAAGGGTTTTACAACCCCTACAACACACTTTTTGGTACATTTAAGCCTATACTAAGGTTTACCTGTAGCTACCCTGGATATCTCCTAAACCTGAACTAAGGCTTACCTGTAGATATCCCCTGTATTTGTATTGTGCCAACATCATCGGCACATGCGCACTGAAGCAAACTGATGCAAGGGCACGTACCTGCCGTTGCTTCAGTTAGACCGTGCCATTACCGGCGGCTTCCACACGCATGCGCGGGAGTGTTTTTATTGTGGCTCCGGCCAATCACAGATCCGGAGCCCGCGATACCCAGAAGTAACTCCGGGAGAGATGTTGCTGGCCGGAGCGATGAACAAGGACCGCTGCGGGGGCTTCCATCTAAGGTAATTAATACATAATGAACTAGTATGCTATGCATACCAGGTCATTATGCATTTGTCTTGCAGGTTTTTTTTTGCTCAGGTTTACAACCACTTTAAGCTGCCCATAAATGGATCCAAATTTCAATCCATCTATGGGGCAGGCTGGTTGTACCTAAGTCAATCCATCGATTGACTTCAGTGCAACCAGCTCCACCCAGGGGGTGGAGACAAGACCAGTCCCCCTGCACAAGGAGAGAGATCAGCAGTGAGCGGTCTTTATTACAGGAAGTCTCACACTGGACTACTGCACAGATCTCTAAGAAATATACAACGATTGTGAAGATTCAAGAATACACATGAGGAATGGATATAGACAATATTTGCTGTTCTGCTTTCATTTCACCCTAAAAAAAATCACAAATGAAAGATTCAAATGTCAGTGTAATTTAGTTGCTCTTGGCCAATACATTGAGTCCTGAATAAATACGACCCACTGCGCTGTGCTCCCTATAAAAAAAAAAAGACCATAATGCTGAATACACAGCGCCGTCCGCACACTGCCTGTTCTAAAACGGAGCCTTCCCTGCATCCAACATACACAGCACAATACCTCGCCGGGACCTCTGTAGCCCAATGCATCTGCCAGTGAAAATGTTGCAATGTCGTCTCAACAAAGTAAGCTGTCATTGGCTGCCAGCGCTGAGCGCAGGAGAAACAACAAAAACGCCAAGCACATCACAGGTTATTGGCCTTTTCCAGGCTGAGGAATTTCATTTCCCCAGAAATGTATGGATGGCGGCTGGATGACCTGCAAGGTTATCCTTCCCAGCCAAATGCGGTGTCTGTACACACGGCACCCGGCTATGGTCAGACGCCAAGAGCAAAGCGACCAATCAAGTAAGTAGGGCTAGTACTGTACTAGTTCTACCTACACAGTGACTTGAGGTGGACCTTCAGTAACAAATCTGCAAGAAAACAATTCCTGACATGTCTCCATGCACAGCAACAGCCTCATTATTCTGAAGATCTCCACCTTTTATCATTAAAAAGTATCCTTGATCTCCAGACAGTGACTTTCCCTCGGCTCTTCTCCCCAGTGATCAAACTGCAACATGTAACTTTGTAGAGTCACAAGGTGAGAGGCTGCAACATTGTAACTTTGTAGAGAGTCACAAGGTGAGAGGCTGCAACATTGTAACTTTGTAGAGAGTCACAAGGTGAGAGGCAGCAACATTCTAACTTTGGAGAGTCACAAGGTGAGAGGCTGCAACATTGTAACTTTGTAGGGAGTCACAAGGTGAGAGGCTGCAACATTGTAACTTTGTAGAGAGTCACAAGGTGAGAGGCTGCAACATTGTAACTTTGTAGGGAGTCACAAGGTGAGAGGCTGCAACATTGAAACTTTGTAGGGAGTCACAAGGTGAGAGGCTGCAACATTGTAACTTTGTAGCGAGTCACAAGGTGAGAGGCTGCAACATTGTAACTTTGTAGAGAGTCACAATGTGAGAGGCTGCAACATTGTAACTTTGTAGAGAGTCACAATGTGAGAGGCTGCAACATTGTAACTTTGTAGGGAGTCACAAGGTGAGAGGCTGCAACTGTAACTTTGTAATGTGTAGTGATCCAAAAACTGCACAGGCACCTGGATTTACATGATTGTGCCATCTGTGAGTTGACATCTCTGTCCAGGAATGTGATCCTGGATGATGACGGAACAAAGATGGTGCCGTACATCTGGAGAGAAAAGCAGATGAAGTCATTGTTGGGGTATTATTGTGATTGGTAATAAAAGCCTGGGAATGTTACAATGGCACATTATTCATAGCAATTAAAATAAATAAAACATACCAAGTCCACTTAAACATTAGTTACGGTGATAACTGTCTCTCATTTCTAGGAAGTCTTATTACACCACGGTGTCTCTCCTGTCTGCTTTAGAGGCCCTGGTGCTGTTCCTCTTCTCAGGGTTCTGCTCACAAACAGTAAAACTATGTCCGGATACCCTTCCTCCCTCATTCCTGAACGCCCCCTCAGATTCTAGGAAACATCTATAATCCAAAAATCCCACCTATAATCCCATCCGGTTCACTTCAGCCATTGCCAGACTGCATACTGCAGATAGTCAGTCACAAATTGATCGACATGTTATGTTAGCCGCATAGTTTTGGATCTATCTGACTAGGTTTACTTTGATTGGAAAGAGTTGGTAGGACGTCATCATATTCTTTTATGGAGTCTGCTGGCTTCTGGATTGGACTGAATGGTTCCTGAATTCCGTTCATCTCAAACATCTCACAAGCACAATGCCATCAATCTCTCAGCTTCACCTGGAGGAGTAGCTAGTCAAAAAGTGCCGACACCAAGTGGCTGGTGTGTCACGTAATTCGTTTTCTCTCAGCAGGCGCTGGCTGAACCTTTGTCACAGATATAGATACACAGAGGTCACAGTTAGGGGACACAGACAGCCCAATAGATGAAGCCAAGTGACCCCCTCTAACAATTGCTGGGAGCGATCAGAAGAGAGATCAGTTCCAGAGATTTACCCGTCACAAAGAAACATTGGATGTGACTGACCCCCTTTATACCCCAATGTCTCTACCAATTAGAAGAGAGGATGGAATGAAGGCTAAATCATTTATACAAATATAATAATTCATAGAAATCTCCTCAAGTGCTATCAACCCAAGACTTAAATTAAAGAAATTGTAGCAAAGCCAAAGAGAAGAGGACTCTGAATGTAGCAAAGCCATGGAGAAGAGGTCTCTGAATGTAGCAAAGCCAAGGAGAAGAGGTCTCTGAATGTAGCAAAGCCAAGGAGAAGAGGACTCTGAATGTAGCAAAGCCATGGAGAAGAGGACTCTGAATGTAGCAAGGGCATGGAGAAGAGGACTCTGAATGTAGCAAAGCCAAGGAGAAGAGGACTCTGAATGTAGCAAAGCCAAGGAGAAGAGGACTCTGAATGTAGCAAAGCCAAGGAGAAGAGGACTCTGAATGTAGCAAAGCCATGGAGAAGAGGACTCTGAATGTAGTAAAGCCAAGGAGAAGAGGACTCTGAATGTAGCAAAGCCAAAGAGAAGAGGACTCTAAATGTAGCAAATCCAAGGAGACGAGGACTCTGAATGTAGCAAAGCCATGGAGAAGAGGACTCTGAATGTAGCAAAGCCATGGAGAAGAGGACTCTGAATGTAGCAAAGCCAAGGAGAAGAGGTCTCTGAATGTAGCAAAGCCATGGAGAAGAGGACTCTGAATGTAGCAAAGCCATGGAGAAGAGTACTCTGAATGTAGCAAAGCCATGGAGAAGAGGACTCTGAATGTAGCAAAGCCATGGAGAAGAGGTCTCTGAATGTAGCAAAGCATTGGAGAAAAGGACTCTGAATGTAGCAAAGCCATGGAGAAGAGGACTCTGAATGTAGCAAAGCCATGGAGAAGAGAACTCTGAATGTAGCAAAGCCATGGAGAAGAGGACTCTGAATGTAGCAAAGCAAAGGAGAAGAGGACTTTGAATGTAGCAAAGCCAAGGAGAAGAGGTCTCTGAATGTAGCAAAGCCATTGAGAAGAGGACTCTGAATGCAGCAAAGCCATGGAGAAGAGGACTCTGAATGTAGCAAAGCCATGGAGAAGAGGTCTCTGAATGTAGCAAAGCCATGGAGAAGAGGACTCTGAATGTAGCAAAGCCATGGAGAAGAGGTCTCTGAATGTAGCAAAGCCATGGAGAAAAGGTCTCTGAATGTAGCAAAGCCATGGAGAAGAGGTCTCTGAATGTAGCAAAGCCATGGAGAAGAGGTCTCTGAATGTAGCAAAGCCATGGAGAAGAGGACTCTGAATGTAGCAAAGCCATGGAGAAGAGGACTCTGAATGTAGCAAAGCCATGGAGAAGAGGTCTCTGAATGTAGCAAAGCCATGGAGAAGAGGTCTCTGAATGTAGCAAAGCCATGGAGAAGAGGTCTCTGAATGTAGCAAAGCCATGGAGAAGAGGTCTCTGAATGTAGCAAAGCCATGGAGAAGAGGAGTCTGAATGTAGCAAAGCCATGGAGAAGAGGACTCTGTATGTAGCAAAGCCATGGAGAAGAGGTCTCTGAATGTAGCAAAGAGAAAACCCATACAAATCAGCGTGTATAAAAAATTCCATCAAACGTTTTAAAGAAAACATCTGATAAAAATGCATAATTACTAGAAAAATCTGATACCAGATATATAGAAGGGACAACATACATCATACTTGGTTTTCCCCCTGCGTTGTGTCTGGCCGTTTATATCAGTGAGCCCTGAAAAGTCACTGAAGTTCAACCAGCACCCGTGTTCAATAACTGCAGAGACAGAGCAGGTCCCCCTGATAGAGGAAAACAGCAAAAGACAATCACTGTGCAGCACTTCTTAATAAAAAGCAGATTATGAGCAAATACATTTCCACATTTCAGCAATAAGAAGTTTCTAAACTCTTCTGCCGGGGTGGTCAACTGACTTGATAAGGTGGGTCTAAGTGTGGCCCCCTCATCACCAAAAGGCAGCACACCAAAATACTACAGACATGATACAGGAGATGGTCAGAGACTGCAGACATGATACAGGAGATGGTCAGAGACTGCAGACATGATACAGGAGATGGTCAGAGACTGCAGACATGATACAGGAGATGGTCAGAGACTGCAGACATGATACAGGAGATGGTCAGAGACTGCAGACAAAGTACAGGAGATGGTCAGACACTGCAGACATACTACAGGAGATGGTCAGAGACTGCAGACATCGTACAGGAGATGGTCAGAGACTGCAGACATCGTACAGGAGATGGTCAGAGACTGCAGACATAGTACAGGAGATGGTCAGAGACTGCAGACATTCTACAGGAGACAGTCAGAGACTGCAGACATAGTACAGGAGACGGTCAAAGACTGCGGACATAGTACAGGAGATGGTCAGAGACTGCAGACATAGTACAGGAGATGGTCAGAGACTGCAGACATAGTACAGGAGACGTCAGAGACTTCAGACATTATACAGGAGACGGTCAGAGACTGCGGAAAAAGTACAGGAGACGGTCAAAGACTGCGGACATAGTACAGGAGATGGTCAGAGACTGCAGACATAGTATAGGAGATGGTCAGGGACTGCACACATTCTCCAGGAGATGGTCAGACTGGGGTCCTTCTACAGTAGACAGTCAGAGACTGCGGACATAGTACAGAAGACTGTCAGAGACTGCAGACATTCTACAGGAGATGGTCAGAGACTGCGGACATACTACAGGAGACGGTCAGAGCCTGCGGACACAGTACAGGAGACGTCAGAGACTGCAGACATACTACAGGAGACGGTCAGAGACTGCGGACCTAGTACAGGACACGGTCAGAGCCTGAAGACATAGTACAGGAGATGCCAGAGACTGCAGACATAGTACAAGAGATGATCAGAGACTGCAGACATAGTACAGGAGACGGTCAGAGACTGCATACATAGTACAGGAGATGATCAGAGACTGCAGACATAGTACAGGAGACGGTCAGAGACTGCAGACATAGTACAGGAGATTATCAGAGACTGCAGACATAGTACAGGAGATGGTCAGAGACTGCAGACATAGTACAAGAGATGATCAGAGACTGCAGACATAGTACAGGAGACGGTCAGAGACTGCATACATAGTACAGGAGATGATCAGAGACTGCAGACATAGTACAGGAGACGGTCAGAGACTGCAGACATAGTACAGGAGATTATCAGAGACTGCAGACATAGTACAGGAGATGGTCAGAGACTGCAGACATAGTACAGGAGATGATCAGCGACTACAGACATAGTACAGGAGATGATCAGCGACTACAGATATACTATAGGCATAAGCAAAGAAAACCGACTGCTAGCTGCGGGGGCCACACCAAATAAGTGCCGAACGGCCGCAGGTTGGGTGCTTGAACTTGCTACCAGAACTGGGCCCAGTGTAATGTTTTGTACAACAACAAGGTGTAACCCCAAAAAAATGACGAAACATTAACTCTCGATCAACACGAGATAACACACTGAGCACACTCAGAACAGCCAATACAAAACAGGAAGCCCCCCCTCCCCCCCCCCCACTAAAAAGACCTGTCGATCCTGTGGGAGCCTCGTCTGTACAAGTTGTTTTGTTTACGCCAAATCTCCATGCTGCTAACTCAATTTGTCGGCCCCCGCAGCCCAGCCGGGCTTCCAGAAGGCTCTTTTCCCGCTCCGTACATCATTGCAGAACCTTGACTTATTATGTACAAACCTCTCGCTGGACGTTCGCATCCCCCCCCCCCCTCCAATCCGAAGGAGAAAACATTGAGAGCAGAGAGAACAGATGTCTGAAAAAATATTTAGGCTGAATAATTGCATTAGTCTCCTGTAATTTCATTAGCGGCTGGGTTGATCGATCGCTGGCTTTTAGTGCCGGAAGTGTTTGGCTTCATAGGAAGGCCGCGGGACTCTCCGTGACAAAATCTCGAAATAGCTACAAAAAAATAATAATAATAACTTTGTTACATTTATGTTCCCATTGCAAAACTGCATTCATGTAGTGCACTCGGGGAAATTCAGCTGAGTGCACGAGTGACTTTTATGGGTATATTTAAAAAAAAAAAAAAAGATCACAGGGATATTCGTCCCGTGAAAGTTGTGTGCGAATAGCAGCAAATATCAGCAAAATCGAATGTTAGGCTTTTTCACTCCAGGTCGGATGTTTTCCATTCATAAGGATAGTGTTTTTATCGGGAAAATACCGCAATACGGCCACTAGATGGGGCTGACGAACATAGTAATCAAGTGGTTTTTTTTTCCTATGATCATCAGCTCCATCTAGTGGCCATAACGTAGTAGCTTTCTGATTCACGCTATTCTTATGAATTAATGTTACAGTGTGTCAATTAAAAAGACTTCTGATTGCTTTGCTTTGCTTCAAACTACCACTAACCAGTTACAAATATATCCCAATATTATTGTCAGTCTGCACTGTTATCTGCGTGTACCATCACAAAAAGGGAAAGAAGAGACTCCTTTCATAGTAAATGCTGGTAACTCAATGGAGCGAAGACAATTCTACTTGTGTCACAGGTAACTTATGGCCTGCTTTACCCAGAAATGCATCAGAGAAATACAGAGGTGTTTCATTTGTCCAATTGTGCCAGACATGTAAGTGGTTGTAAGCACCTACCTATACCCAGTGAAGTGATTGGCCTCAGGTGATAGACAGAGATTAAACATATCCTCCTACATACATTGTACCAGTTTATCTGTGGCCCTCTATCCTCTATCTGATGTCACATACTGCGGAGCACAAAGAGGGGAGCTGAGTGTAATCTGAGACCTGAGTGGAGGGAATAGACACACACACACCGCTCTAAACTGATCATTGGGAAACATGCACAGCTGAGGCTCTCAATCCCCTGCTGTGTACTGGAGCTCCTTGCCTCCACCCTCCTTTGATCCCTTGGGGTCGGCACACTCTGTCAGAAGAGACTCATGCTTATAGCAGAGGAACAAATCTGCAAGCAGAAATCACACTCAGTGTTTTGGATTGAGGCGAGCTGAACATATATGTCTCCCATGGGAAATATACAATCCTTACACAAATTTATCTTGCAACTCCCTGCAGCAATTGGGTACATGGTTGGTGCCTGTTCTCAGTACTAGGCTGCAACTCTCATGGTCTCAGTGGATGCATGACGTTCCCCTGGCGGTTACCCAGCTTGGTCCAAGGTTGGAATATGGTGTCAAGGCAACCTTGATCTTTATTTCTTCGTCTAGCTGGTTTACTTATTTTCTATACAATACGAAACACATGGCATACGCGACATACCCCTGATGAAGGATTCTCCGAAACGCGTCAGCTCTATCCTGGTATGGCAATAATGTGGACAAGCTCAGCGCTAAAGAGAATGTATGCTAACCATCTGACTACGGCGGACAATGGGGTATCTTGTAACCAATGTTGTATCATAAACCTGCCAGCCATTATGATATTTTATAACTGATATTTTATGTATTATGTGATACTATATTGTTTTTTTAATGATAAATTCGTATATGAATTCTATATTGCCTCTAAAGTCCCATGGGAAACATAAATGTTCGTTTTAGGTTAGACTAAGGGATGTTGGCAATTTTAAAGATTGAGCGCTCCACACTTTATATGCTGGATTGAGGCAAGTACGCACCATAGAGGGATATGCTTTGTTTATTTTACATGCAGAGGTATACAACCACATCAATAAAAACCCCACAGCACCAAGTGCTGGGATAGCGGAAAAGGAGGTATATTCATAAGAACATTCGAGTGGTTGTGGTGGGGTCCAATGGACCGGCATGACAACTTCTATAGAATATTTTAGTGATTCTCAGGTGCAACTTAAGCTATTCACCCCTCTGTTAATCTGTACATTACCCCAAGATGGTCTGTGTTGGGAATGGTTTATGGAGAAGAGACTGATGGTCTGTGAACAAAACCCTCCCTGAATTTGTGATCATTGGAAAGAATGCTCCTTACATTGGTGATCAGTGGGAAGAATGTTCCTTACATTGGTGATCAGTGGGAAGAATGTTCCTTACATTGGTGATCAGTGAGAAGAATGTTCCTTACATTGGTGATCAGTGAGAAGAATGTTCCTTACATTGGTGATCAGTGAGAAGAATGTTCCTTACATTGGTGATCAGTGGGAAGAATGTTCCTTACATTGGTGATCAGTGAGAAGAATGTTCCTTACATTGGTGGTCAGTGAGAAGAATGTTCCTTACATTGGTGGTCAGTGAGAAGAATGTTCCTTACATTGGTGGTCAGTGAGAAGAATGTTCCTTACATTGGTGATCAGTGAGAAGAATGTTCCTTACATTGGTGATCAGTGAGAAGAATGTTCCTTACATTGGTGATCAGTGAGAAGAATGTTCCTTACATTGGTGATCAGTGAGAAGAATGTTTCTTACATTGGTGATCAGTGAGAAGAATGTTCCTTACATTGGTGATCAGTGGGAAGAATGTTCCTTACATTGGTGATCAGTGAGAAGAATGTTCCTTACATTGGTGATCAGTGAGAAGAATGTTCCTTACATTGGTGATCGGTGAGAAGAATGTTCCTTACATTGGTGATCAGTGGGAAGAATGTTCCTTACATTGGTGATCAGTGAGAAGAATGTTCCTTACATTAGTGATCAGTGGGAAGAATGTTCCTTACATTGGTGATCAGTGAGAAGAATGTTCCTTACATTGGTGATCAGTGAGAAGAATGTTCCTTACATTGGTGATAAGTGAGAAGAATGTTCCTTACATTGGTGATCAGTGAGAAGAATGTTCCTTACATTGGTGATACGTGAGAAGAATGTTCCTTACATTGGTGATAAGTGAGAAGAATGTTCCTTACATTGGTGATCAGTGAGAAGAATGTTCCTTACATTGGTGATAAGTGAGAAGAATGTTCCTTACATTGGTGATCAGTGAGAAGAATGTTCCTTACATTGGTGATCAGTGAGAAGAATGTTCCTTACATTGGTGATAAGTGAGAAGAATGTTCCTTACATTGGTGATCAGTGGGAAGAATGTTCCTTACATTGGTGATCAGTGGGAAGAATGTTCCTTACATTGGTGATCAGTGAGAAGAATGTTCCTTACATTGGTGATCAGTGAGAAGAATGTTCCTTACATTGGTGATCAGTGAGAAGAATGTTCCTTACATTGGTGATCAGTGAGAAGAATGTTCCTTACATTGGTGATCAGTGAGAAGAATGTTCCT
This sequence comes from Lithobates pipiens, assembly GCF_037356315.1. NCBI lineage: Eukaryota > Metazoa > Chordata > Amphibia > Anura > Ranidae > Lithobates > Lithobates pipiens. The sequence goes on from NW_027507789.1 coordinate 223,970,308, forward strand.
TACATTGGTGATCAGTGGGAAGAATGTTCCTTACATTGGTGATCAGTGGGAAGAATGTTCCTTACATTGGTGATCAGTGGGAAGAATGTTCCTTACATTGGTGATCAGTGAGAAGAATGTTCCTTACATTGGTGATCAGTGAGAAGAATGTTCCTTACATTGGTGATCAGTGAGAAGAATGTTCCTTACATTGGTGATCAGTGGGAAGAAAGTTCCTTACATTGGTGATCAGTGAGAAGAATGTTCCTTACATTGGTGATCAGTGAGAAGAAAGTTCCTTACATTGGTGATCAGTGAGAAGAATGTTCCTTACATTGGTGATCAGTGAGAAGAATGTTCCTTACATTGGTGATCAGTGAGAAGAATGTTCCTTACATTGGTGATCAGTGAGAAGAATGTTCCTTACATTGGTGATCAGTGGGAAGAAAGTTCCTTACATTGGTGATCAGTGAGAAGAATGTTCCTTACATTGGTGATCAGTGAGAAGAAAGTTCCTTACATTGGTGATCAGTGAGAAGAATGTTCCTTACATTGGTGATCAGTGAGAAGAATGTTCCTTACATTGGTGATCAGTGAGAAGAATGTTCCTTACATTGGTGATCAGTGGGAAGAAAGTTCCTTACATTGGTGATCAGTGAGAAGAATGTTCCTTACATTGGTGATCAGTGAGAAGAAAGTTCCTTACATTGGTGATCAGTGAGAAGAAAGTTCCTTACATTGGTGATCAGTGAGAAGAAAGTTCCTTACATTGGTGATCAGTGGGAAGAATGTTCCTTACATTGGTGATCAGTGAGAAGAATGTTCCTTACATTGGTGATCAGTGAGAAGAATGTTCCTTACATTGGTGGTCAGTGGGAAGAATGTCCCTTACATTGGTGATCAGTGAGAAGAATGTTCCTTACATTGGTGATCAGTGGGAAGAATGTTCCTTACATTGGTGATCAGTGGGAAGAATGTTCCTTACATTGGTGATCAGTGAGAAGAATGTTCCTTACATTGGTGATCAGTGGGAAGAATGTTCCTTACATTGGTGATCAGTGAGAAGAATGTTCCTTACATTGGTGATCAGTGAGAAGAATGTTCCTTACATTGGTGGTCAGTGGGAAGAATGTCCCTTACATTGGTGATCAGTGAGAAGAATGTTCCTTACATTGGTGATCAGTGGGAAGAATGTTCCTTACATTGGTGATCAGTGGGAAGAATGTTCCTTACATTGGTGATCAGTGAGAAGAATGTTCCTTACATTGGTGATCAGTGGGAAGAATGTTCCTTACATTGGTGATCAGTGGGAAGAATGTTCCTTACATTGGTGATCAGTGGGAAGAATGTTCCTTACATTGGTGATCAGTGAGAAGAATGTTCCTTACATTGGTGATCAGTGAGAAGAATGTTCCTTACATTGGGGGTCAGTTAAAGGAATCACCCCCTTACAGATGGCTGAAAAGATGACCTGGTGTCAAGGGTAAATTATCTCAAAGTTAAAAATTACTCGCAGCTCAATGAACCCCCATCAACCTCTGCAGGAACCCAGGAGTTCCACTGAGCCCAGGTTGAGAAAGAATGACCTAACCATTTTGATTATCTGGAAAAAAAAGAGTCATGCTTAAATATTTGTTAGCTGGCAACATTACATTTCCAATGAACAACCACATAAACCAAGTAAACAGTCTATAGAAAGAAACACCCAAATACAACAAATACAGTGCAGAGTTTCTAGAGAAATAAAATGGCGGCATATGAGAATTTCTCCAATAACCAGTAAACCCAACACAGAGGTATGTTTAGCATTGTGGAAAATCCTCTGACATGTGTACATTATAGACCCCGCGTTGGTACATGACATATCTGTCACTGTAATTCTACAGTATTTGCTGTACAGCTGTGACTATTAATTGTCATCTGAGGCTAAAAAGGGCTTTTCTACTTAAAACGTCCTTCATTAGAATTATTATTTTTATAATTTATTTCCAGTAGAATGGTGTGGACATACTACACAGCAATTTACAGACTACACAGATTCATTTGTATGCATCCTTTCTGTATATCTATTTGGGGTCCCATAGCAAAACCACGATTCCCCCCCCCCCCCCCCCTCCGTCTCTTTAATCTCCTCCTCAATGATATTAAATATGTTATTTTTCTAGCCATTGGAAAGATCTTCCTATACTTTATATACATTTGTCTAATCCAAATCTATATACCGAATGGGCACTGATACCTGCATAAACCACAACATAGCCAAACAGCTCTGGGCCCCATAGCAGGAGTCCGATCTGCTCTGGTAATAGTTTAGGCCCAAGCGGTAGGTCAGGGGTAGGCAACCAGTAGCCCTCCAGCTGTTGTGGAACTATATTTCCCATGCGGCATTGCAAGGCTGGCAGTTACAATTACTCCCAGAGGCATGATGGGACTTGTGGTACTGCAACAGTTGGAGGGCCCCCAGGTTGCCTATCCCTGCTGTAGGGGCTTACATGGGAGGAAGCCAGCTAACCTACCTTTATGTTTATGGAATTAAAAGGCAGAAAGGCACAGGGAATATATACAAAACACATGAATAATGTACCTCATATGATAAAACCAGAATCCAGAGCAAGGCAAGACTAGACTGGGAAAGATGTCACATTTATTGAGAGAAATTCCCCCCACAGAACCAAAATATATATATAAAAATATTTATTGCAATTATCTCCCTTTCTGCATACATGTAATGGGCTGCATTCGCACTTTCGCATAGCAGGTACAAGCATAATTCTGGTTAAACGATTTGCACGAGATTTTGTGCTTTGCACAATGGGCAGCCCATTCCCTTTATGCGCTGCCCTATGCGCATTTGTCACCCAAAAAGAGCTCATGCTCATTTTCAGGATGCTAAGGGTAGCGTGTTTTTAAAATTCTCATTTTGTTGCGATCAAATCGCATTAGGGGTGCCGTTAAAGAATAATGGCACCCAAAAGCGCGTCACGTGTTCTGTTGGCGATCCCAAATCATGAGAAGTGAACAGGGCATGGAGGGTCAAAGAAAAATGGAGGATGTTGAAGTTGGATATGAATTCGGCCAGTTCAGCAGGGACGGGATGAGATTCCATTCATGTATGGGAATGCTGATTGTACCCAAGTCGATCCATAGATTGACTTAGGTACAACCAGCCTGTTGGATTTTCTACATGCGATTACTGCCGGCAGGTCCAGCCGCTACTAGTAATCATTGTGTTCTGAGAGCCAGGAAGGACCCCCGCAGAACACAATAGCACTGTGGGAGGAATTCCCTTATCAACACAGTCAGTAAATCGAATGATTTTCTTTCCTTCCACCCTGGGTGGAAGGAAGGAAAATCAAATCATCTATGGGCTGTCTAAGGGGCTACAGCCCCTGTCAAATTTGTTTTGATGTCTGTGTTCCCTCTCAGGAGATTCACTCTCTCAATGTATCCTGTTGATCATTGTTGCCGGAACAGAAAGTGATGGGAAATTGCAAATTTTAAGCCTTCATCAGAACAGGAATAGAGGGGAAATCACAAGAAGCGTTCATTTCCTTGGATAGATCTCCTCTTACTTCCTGTCATGTTTCTATTTTTTTTTTATTAAAAACTTAAGTAAGACTTTACACTTGGTATCCATATTTTACTATTATTATTAAAAGTGAAGTAACTGAGATTGATGTACACTTTGTATCTATATTTTGTTTTACTTTTTCTTTTTTTCCAATAAACATTAAATTAAGATTTTACACTTTGTATCCAGATTTTACTTTTATCATAGACTCAAAAGTGACGTAAGTGATATGATGAATGCTTTGTATCCATATTTTTTTTTTTTTTTTTATTAAAGACTCAAGTAAGATTTTACTCTTTGTATCCATATTTTACTTTTATCATAGGCTCAAAAGTGAACTAAGTGAGATCATGTATACTTTGTATCCATATTTTTTATTTTTTGCATTTTTTTATTTATTAAAGACTAAAGTAAGATTTTACACTTTGTATCCATATTTTTTTTTTTTTTTTATTAAAGACTAAAGTAAGATTTTACACTTTGTATCCATATTTTACCATTATCATAGACTCAAAAGTGAAGTAAGTGAGATGATGAATACTTTGTATCCATATTTTTTTTACATTTTTTTATTAAATACTCAAGTAAGATTTTACACTTTGTATCCAGATTTTACTTTTATCATAGACTCAAAAGTGAACTAAGTGAGATCATGTATACTTTGTATACATTTTTTTTTTTTTTTTGCATTTTTTTATTTATTAAAGACTAAAGTAAGATTTTACACTTTGTATCCATATTTTACTATTATCATAGACTCAAAAGTGAAGTGAGATAATGAATACTTTGTATCCATATTTTTTTTTTTTTACTTTTTTTTTTTAAAATTAAAGACTAAAGTAAGATTTTACACTTTGTATCCATATTTTACCATTATCATAGACTCAAAAATGAACTAAGTGAGATCATGTATACTTTGTATCCATATTTATTTATTTATTTTTTTTGCATTTTTTTTATTTATTAAAGACTAAAGTAAGATTTTACACTTTGTATCCATATTATACCATTATCATAGACTCAAAAGTGAAGTAAGTGAGATGATGTATACTTTGTATCCATATATATTTTTTTAATTTTATTAAAGACTCAAGTAAAATTTTACACTTTGTATCCATATTTTACTATTATCATAGACTCAAAAGTGACTTAAGTGAGATGATGAATACTTTGTAGCCATATTTTTTTTTATTTTTTTACTTTTTTTTTAAATTAAAGACTAAAGTAAGATTTTACACTTTGCATCCAGATGTTACTATTATCATAGACTCAAAAGTAAAGTAAGTGAGATGATGAATACTTTGTATCCATATTTATTTATTTTTAACTTTTTTTTATTATGAAGGACTAAAGTAAGATTTTACACTTTGTATCCATATTTTACTATTGTGAAAGACCCACTGCAAGTGAACAGATTGTATACTTGGTATCCAAATTTTATTATTACTAAAGACTCAAAAGTTCAGTAAGTGAAAGGATTGCTGTACGCAGTTTGGGCTTTGACCCCCAAGCCCATGGATCAGCGATTGTTATGTCGTATCCCGGCTTGTACATATGGGGAGCAAATGTTCACAAAAAGGGAATTATAATTAGAGGGGAACCAGAATAATAAAACATTAAAACTGCCATTGCAGATAAATTAGTGTAAATTATGACGGGCCATACGGCAGTGATTAGACGGTGACACCGTCTTCCTGTAATAACACAGGGAAATAAAGATGTTATGTTTCCACAGAGAAAGAGACATGGGAGCGGAGTGATCAGACAGAGAGGCATAAGCCCCATACACGCTATCAGATTTTCTGCTGATTTTTGTCTTCAGATTTACCAAAACCATATAATATGAGGTCAAACCTTAGGAGTTTCAATGTGTGTGCAATCAGGCCGGCCCTTGCACTACATGGTTTTGGTAAATCTGAAGACAAAAATCAGCCGAATATCTGATAGTGCGTATGGGGCTTTACACACAGTACAGACTGACACACATTAAAGAATTGTTTAAGCATTTGGCGATTGCATTCAGCTTGGCTGGGCTGATGTGTAATTATGAAGAATTGATTGATCTTTTTATTTCTAAATAATGGAAGATCTGCAGGTTTTATATCAATCTCTCCGGTATACATATTCTTAGCCCTTGTACACACGGTCGGAGATTCCGACGGAATGTGTCCGATCTGACCATTTTGTCAGATATTCCGACAGTGTGTGGTCTACATCGGACTGTTTCCATCGGATACTAGTAGTATCTGACGGACCAAATTTTCCAACTTGCCGGAAATATTTTCCGACAAAATGCTCCAATCATGTGTAGAGAATTCCGATTGGACAAAGTGCCACCCATGCTCAGATCAAATTCCTACACCAAAGCTATTGGCTACTAGCGTGAACGTAGTCCCGTCGTAACGAAATAACGTCATCACGCCGGATTTTCCGACAACTTTGTCCGACCGTGTGTATGCGACAGAATCCGACGGATTTGGTTGTCGGAATCTCCGACCGTGTGTACAAGGGCTTAGAGACCAAAAAACAATTATAATTATTCGAAAATTGCTAAAGTCCTGAAAACTACAACACAAGGAATGGCAGATAATAGAGCGGGTATACAGCAGGTGAAAACCGTCCAGCGTTTGAATACATCCCACCACCACCCCGACAGTTATCAAGGGGGTCTCAAAGCTCCAACAACATCTCTTCCCCCACCCATAACCAGCCTGATTTAGAAGTAAAACCTTCCCGGTGCATTGCAAATCCAATAAACATTCATTGAGGCCAATTTGAACTACAAGAGCCACTCAGACATGCAAATCACATAAAGTCCTGCCATTCTATATACATTGGGTGCAGCCGGTGACTGCTGGGATAAAACTGCTTACAGGATAAGCCACCTGCAGACTTTTTATTTTTATGTTCAGTCTATTGCAGAAGATTGACAGACTTGCATAGGGTAGAAAATGTCATTACCATGCATTATTAGCATAGGAAATGCCATGGGCAGGGATTGCTCTCTTTTGCCCATACAGTATAACTACAAACAATAGAACCAGTGTTGTGTCGAATACTGTCCCCTGTCGGATAGTGTCCGCCCTGTACTGCGCTTGCGCAGTACGGAAGACAAGGAGACACTGAAAGTCTCCGAAGATGAACAGCGCCTGCGCACTGAGTCCAGGTTCAAGCCCCACCATCCAAGTGGACATAGAGCTAGAATAAAAAATTGGCGAGCGAAGCGAGGCCGTGCCCGAAGCGCGGCGAGCACGCAAGGAGGTGTCTTACTAAGTACTACTGTATGTCCACTTGGATGGTGGGGCTTCAACCTGGACTCGTTCATCCTCTGAGATTTTTGGAGTCTCCTTGTCCTCCGTACTGCGCAAGCGCTGCGCCTGCTCAGTACGGGACGGACGCTATCCCACGGGGGGACAGTTTTTGGCAGAACACCGGGTCTTTGAAACATTTAATGCACAGAATTTCAATCTCAAATGTCCTGAGTAGATGGGAGGTGTATATCTTATTAACCTGGGGAATGATTAAACCCAAACGGCTAACAAAGCAAAGGATCTGAGTGCCTATTCCCTTACCTTGTGCGTCCTCACAGAAGGAGACGGAGAGGAGACTGCGGCGTCCGCACAGGTCAGCAGGTACGATTAGCCCAGAAGGGTCACTCATTGTCCTTTACCTGGGCTGTCTGTGAGACCTGCCTCCCACCCCCACCCTCCCCAGTGGTCACAGATGAAGAATTGGAAGGCCATTCATTGCAGCAGGCAGCAGCTGGGAGACAGACCTCCCAATGCTTCCTGCAATTAGCAAGTGAAAGAGATGAGGGGGGGAGATAGAGCACAGGGCCCATCTCTCTGCAGAAGGTGGGACCGTGGCCTTTGTGACTGCTCAGGTATCCGGTTGATTGGCTCCAGGTAGAGAGAGCGATGAAACGACCTTTTCTTCAGCATCCACCTCCTCCAGAACAAGAGGCCTCTTATTCCCCTGAAGATTGGGAAAGAATTAGCAGGAGGAAGGCCGCACTTAATTAAAAAAAAGGAGATTTGTGAAGGTTTAAGTGTCCTGGGAAAAAAAGGCCAGAGCAGGTAGCAGACAAACACAAGTATTGTTGCAGCTAAAACTCATGTTGATTACAAAGTATCAAGAAAAGCTGCATGTTTAACCCGATTTCCTGTCATTTTGCACTTTCCAAAAACACTTCATCACAGGGATGTAGATCTTCCTACGTGGTCCATCACAGCCCTATGCTGTCCATTAAATCTGACATTATTCTTCATATTGTGCTGTGCCCTGTTCCATTGCCCATCCGGTGTGGGCACATCCAGTGGCAGAAACAAGCCATGTTATATCAGTGAAGGAATTAAATAAAGTGCAACGCTTAAAACAGGTGATATAAAATAAAAAGATGATCATAAAATAATAACAGAAATGTCCACAATATCATCAGAGAGTAACTTCCACTAGTGAGTTCATACCGAGCAAGTGAAAAGGCCAATGCAAGTGTAATAATCCTCTCAGGTTCAAGAAGTAGAAGCAAACACCACGTGTGCTCCACCAACCACTCTGAGGCTTACAAGATGGATTGTGACCCTCACATGAGACGTTCAAAAGAGCGTATTCCCATTTACACAGACCACCACCGGATTTGGAACCTCTCAGGTCAGCTTTCCCCATCATCTCAGTCAGGGCCGGGACATTACACATAACAAAAAGGCAAAGAAACTGCTTCCAATAGTGTAAATCCGGCATATACTTTACTTAAAATCGGTCAAAAGCACATGAACTGTACATAGAAATACACGTAAAGCTAAAATACTCAGAGATGTGCACATGCGTGGTGAGGTCACAGATTCTGACTCCGCCCAATGCGTTTCGTCATAAATTGCATCCTCAGGGCCGTTTAATAGTGTGTCCTATATGTGGCCGCTCATTTATACTGATTTTGTTGGGTTTTTTTATGTTCAAATTTTATATACGAGTTAAGGGAACAGTGAGGAGAACATTTGTGCCCATGTAATTTGTGTGACGCCAAGAAGAAGAAAGAACCTACCTGATATTACTTCAGAAACCAAATACAGGAGGAAGAGGAAGGGGAAGAAGGAAGGAAGAAGAAGAAGGAGGAAGAAGAAGAAGAAGAAGGAGGAAGAAGGAAGAAGAAGAAGAAGGAGGAATAAGGAAGGAAGGAGGAAGAAGGAGAAGGAAGAAGGAAAAAGAAGGAAGGAGGAAAAAGGAAGGAGGAAGAAGGAAGAAGAAGAAGGAAGGAGGAAAAAGGAAGGAAGGAAGAAGAAGAAGGAAGGAGGGAGGAATAAGAAGAAGGAAGAAGAAGAAGAAAGAAGAAGGAAGAAGGAGGAAGAAGGATGAAGGAGGAGGAGGAGTCCCTTACAATGGTGGTCAGCGGGAAGAATATTATTTACATTGATGGTCAGTGGGAAGAATATTCCTTACATTCGTGATCAGTGGGAAGAATGTTCCTTACATTGGTGATCAGTGAGAAGAATGTCCCTTACATTGGTGATCAGTGGGAAGAATGTTCCTTACATTGGTGATCAGTGAGAAGAATGTTCCTTACATTGGTGATCAGTGAGAAGAATGTTCCTTACATTGGTGATCAGTGAGAAGAATATTCCTTACATTGGTGATCAGTGAGAAGAATGTTCCTTACATTGGTGATCAGTGAGAAGAATGTTCCTTACATTGGTGATCAGTGAGAAGAATGTTCCTTACATTGGTGATCAGTGAGAAGAATGTTCCTTACATTGGTGATCAGTGAGAAGAATGTTCCTTACATTGGTGATCAGTGGGAAGAATGTTCCTTACATTGGTGATCAGTGGGAAGAATGTTCCTTACATTGGTGGTCAGTGGGAAGAATGTTCCTTACATTGGTGATCAGTGAGAAGAATGTTCCTTACATTGGTGGTCAGTGGGAAGAATGTTCCTTACATTGGTGATCAGTGGGAAGAATGCCCCCACAGTGGTGGTCAGTGAGAAGAATGTTCCTTACATTGGTGATCAGTGAGAAGAATGTTCCTTACATTGGTGATCAGTGAGAAGAATGTTCCTTACATTGGTGGTCAGTGGGAAGAATGTTCCTTACATTGGTGATCAGTGGGAAGAATGCCCCCACAGTGGTGGTCAGTGAGAAGAATGTTCCTTACATTGGTGATCAGTGGGAAGAATGTTCCTTACATTGGTGATCAGTGGGAAGAATGTTCCTTACATTGGTGATCAGTGAGAAGAATGTTCCTTACATTGGTGATCAGTGGGAAGAATGTTCCTTACATTGGTGATAAGTGGGAAGAATGTTCCTTACATTGGTGATCAGTGGGAAGAATGCCCCCACAGTGGTGATCAGTGAGAAGAATGTTCCTTACATTGGTGATCAGTGGGAAGAATGTTCCTTACATTGGTGATCAGTGAGAAGAATGTTCCTTACATTGGTGATCAGTGGGAAGAATGTTCCTTACATTGGTGATCAGTGAGAAGAATGTCCCTTACATTGGTGATCAGTGGGAAGAATGTTCCTTACATTGGTGATCAGTGGGAAGAATGTTCCTTACATTGGTGATCAGTGGGAAGAATGTTCCTTACATTGGTGATCAGTGAGAAGAATGTTCCTTACATTGGTGGTCAGTGGGAAGAATGTTCCTTACATTGGTGATCAGTGGGAAGAATGCCCCCACAGTGGTGGTCAGTGGGAAGAATGTTCCTTACATTGGTGATCAGTGGGAAGAATGTTCCTTACATTGGTGATCAGTGGGAAGAATGTTCCTTACATTGGTGATCAGTGGGAAGAATGTTCCTTACATTGGTGATCAGTGGGAAGAATGTTCCTTACATTGGTGATCGGTGAGAAGAATGTTCCTTACATTGGTGATCGGTGAGAAGAATGTTCCTTACATTGGTGATCGGTGAGAAGAATGTTCCTTACATTGGTGATCAGTGAGAAGAATGTTCCTTACATTGGTGATCAGTGAGAAGAATGTTCCTTACATTGGTGATCAGTGAGAAGAATGTTCCTTACATTGGTGATCGGTGAGAAGAATGTTCCTTACATTGGTGATCAGTGAGAAGAATGTTCCTTACATTGGTGATCAGTGGGAAGAATGTTCCTTACATTGGTGATCAGTGGGAAGAATGTTCCTTACATTGGTGATCAGTGGGAAGAATGTTCCTTACATTGGTGATCGGTGAGAAGAATGTTCCTTACATTGGTGATCGGTGAGAAGAATGTTCCTTACATTGGTGATCGGTGAGAAGAATGTTCCTTACATTGGTGATCAGTGAGAAGAATGTTCCTTACATTGGTGATCAGTGAGAAGAATGTTCCTTACATTGGTGATCAGTGAGAAGAATGTTCCTTACATTGGTGATCGGTGAGAAGAATGTTCCTTACATTGGTGATCAGTGAGAAGAATGTTCCTTACATTGGTGATCAGTGAGAAGAATGTTCCTTACATTGGTGATCAGTGAGAAGAATGTTCCTTACATTGGTGATCAGTGAGAAGAATGTTCCTTACATTGGTGATCAGTGAGAAGAATGTTCCTTACATTGGTGGTCAGTGGGAAGAATGTCCCTTACATTGGTGGTCAGTGGGAAGAATGTTCCTTACATTGGTGATCAGTGGGAAGAATGTCCCTTACATTGGTGGTCAGTGGGAAGAATGCCCCCACAGTGGTGGTCAGAATGCCAATCTTACAGACAGTTACAAAGATCATTGTGTATATTGGTGACAGGGTCTCTTTCAGAAAACAACTCACATTTTATTAACTTCTGTTTTCAAACCCCCCAGACAGAGAGTGGAAGATCTGTGACAGATGTATACATGTACACAGATGTATTCCTATATATAGACAGGGATGCACAAATGTTTGCAGTAAATATGTGCAGCGTGGAATGTGGTATAGCCCAGCAATGTGGCACAGTCAGGGTGGAGCAGGCTATATATAGTCCAAGCAGGGACTGCGAAACCACAGCTATTGCAGATGCTCGGCATGTCCTGAAGGAATTCTGGTGTAAATGGGTCCCCGGCCTGGGAATCGGGCAATTGTATGTTCCGTGTGTTACCATCACACACAGCTGAAAAGGGGACATTATATATGGAATCATGTCATGTGACTCTACACAAATCAAAATCCCAGAATGGAGGTACAAGGAATGGGCACTATGACTGCCCTGCAAGAGACTATTCAGGTGATAAGACAAATGGATTTGTGGCAAGATCACACTGACACTTGGGGGTCCCAGAACAATGACACACTGACACTTGAGGGTCCCAGAACAATGGCACCCTGACACTTGGGGGTCCCAAAACAATGACACACTGACACTTGGAGGTCCAGAACAATGAAACACTGACACTTGGGGGTCCCAAAACAATGACACCCTGACACTTGGGGGTCCCAAAACAATGACACCCTGACACTTGGGGGTCCCAAAACAATGACATACTGACACTTGGGGTCCCAGAACAATGACACACTGACACTTGGGGTCCCAGAACAATGACACTGACACTTGGAGGTCCAGAACAATGACACACTGACACTTGGGGGTCCAAAACAATGACACACTGACACATGGAGGTCCAGAAAAATGACGTTGACACTTGGGGGTCAAGAACAATGACATACCTCCACTTTGGGGTCCCAGAACAAGGATACACTGACACTTGGGGGTCCCAGAACAAGGACACACTGATAATTGGGGGTCCCAGATCGAGGACACACTGGCACTTGGGGGTCCCAGAACAAGGACACACTGACACTTGGGGGTTCCAGATCGAGGACACACTGACACTTGGGGGTCCCAGAACAAGGACACACAGACACTTGTGGGTCCCAGAACAATGACACACTGACACTTATAATACGTCAGTCTAAAATATCTTCAGCTGAATGGGGTTGAAGGGGTTACAGCTGGCTGACATTTTTATTTCATGAATAATAATCTGGAAATAAACATTCGGCACCGCTGACCTCTTTGCACCACGCTGAATCCCCTGTAGGAGATGAAGGGTTCTAATATTGGCTGCGGAATAAAAAACGTGCTATTTGTACCGGGGTGGGGGGGGGGGGGGTGCAGAAGAAGAGCGCGGGGCCAAATCACAACAGTTCAGGAAGTTTTGTGCAGGAAGCTCGGTGTTAGAATATGTTAGCATTGGGAGGGGAGCAGGAGCCCCCACCATAAGATGGGGGATGGGAGGTGGGAACTGTAACCTCACTGTGCACCCGCCGTATTAGATATTCACTGAGATACAGCGGTTTCCTGGCCAACAAATCTCATCAGAGACCCACTTCTGTAAAAGAGAAGGAAAAAACTGCAGAGCCATTCGCTACGTCTGACCAACCAGAAGAGAATTCAGAGATTTTGTTTTTAATGGTTTTAACATCCTTTAACTTGCTACACTGGCTGTTTAAATGATTAGTCCATTTTGTAGTAACTATTCTCCTTCTAAACACTTCCATCTAAAAACAATTCAAAGGCACTTTTATCAATTCCGGACTGGAGGCAGAACATAGGATTAAACATAGGATTAAATTCAAGGTCGGGGCAAAAAAAAAAAGAAAAAGGAGCACATCTCTACAAAAAATGTCCTTAGTTCCTGTCCCTGTGGTGCCTATCTTTCCTACTTTATCCCCCCTCCCTCCGGTAAAATAAGTTTTGAACACGTCACCATTTTTCTAGGTAAATGTATTTCTAAAGGTGCTATTGACATGAAATTTTCTACATGTCGGTAACAACCCGTGCAATCCATGCATACAAAGACACCAAAACAAATACGTTCAGATATGAAGTTATGGAAAAATGGAATGACACAGGGAAAAAGTATTGAACACGTGAAGAAAAGGAGGTGCAAAAAGGCATGGAAAGCCAAGTCACCAGCTGAAACCTATCAGTAATTAGAAAGCAATCCTTCTCCTTTTCAGTGCAAATTAATATCAGCCGGTTCAGTCTCACCCGATGGCCTATAAAAAGGTGTCTCATTACCAAGGTGTCACACAAGAAACATCTCAAGATGGGAAAAAGCAACGAGCTCCCCCAAGACCTTCACAACCTTATTGTTGCAAAACATACTGATGGCATTTAAAGGATTTCTAAACTTCTGAAAGTTCCAGTGAGCACTGTTGGGGTCATAATCCAGAAGCGGAAAGAACATCATTTCACCATAAACCGGCCACGACCAGGTGCTCCTTGCAAGGTTTGTGAAAGAGGAGTGAAAAGAATTATCAAAAGAGTTGTCCAAGAGCCAAGGACCACTTGTGGAGAGCTTCAGAAAGACCTGGAGTGAGCAGGTACACGATAAGTAATGCACTCCCCCGCCATGATCTGTATGCACGCTCAACACACAACACTTCATTGCTGGAGAAAAAGCATGGTGAAGCTCGGTTAAAGTTTGCTGCACAACATTTAGACAAGGCTATGAAATACGGGGAGAATATAGTCTGGTCAGGAAACACCGAACTCTTTGGATGCCATAATACACACTATGTTTGGAGGTCACATCGTCCCAAAAACACCCCCCCCCCCATACCAACAGTGAGGTTGGAGGTGGGAACATCATGGTGTGGCCGGGGCTGTTTTCAGCATACGGTACTGGCAAACTTCATATCACTGAAGGAAGGATGAATGGAAAAATGTACTGAGACATTCTTGATAAAAATCTGCCGCCGTCTACCAGGGTGATAAAGATGAAAGGAGGAAGGACATCTCAGGAGGACATCTCATTAGGACATCTCAGGAGGACATCTCATTAGGACATCTCAGGAGGACATCTCATTAGGACATCTCGGGAGGACATCTCATTAGGACATCTCGGGAGGACATCTCATTAGGACATCTCGGGAGGACATCTCATTAGGACATCTCGGGAGGACATCTCAGGAGGACATCTCGGGAGGACATCTCGGGAGGAAATCTCGGGAGGAAATCTCGGGAGGACATCTCGGGAGGACATCTCGGGAGGACATCTCATTAGGACATCTCAGGAGGAAATCTCGGGAGGAAATCTTGGGAGGACATCTCATTAGGACATCTCGGGAGGACATCTCATTAGGACATCTCAGGAGGACATCTCATTAGGACATCTCGGGAGGACATCTCAGGAGGACATCTCAGGAGGACATCTCATTAGGACATCTCGGGAGGAAATCTCGGGAGGACATCTCGGGAGGACATCTCGGGAGGACATCTCGGGAGGACATCTCAGGAGGACAATGATCCCAACCCACAAAGCCAAGGAAACTCTCCATTGGTTTCAAAGAAAGAAAATAAATCTGCTAGAATGGCTCAGCCAATCCCCTAACTTGAACCCAATAGAAACTCTATGGAAAGAACTGAAGATCAGAGTTCATAGAAGAGGACCACGGAGCCTTCAAGATTTGAAGACTATTTGTGTGGAAGAATGGGCCGAAATCTCACCTGAGCAATGCATGCGACTCGTTTCTCCATACAGGAGCCGGCGTCTTGAGGCCGTCATCACCAAGAAAGGATTTTATACCAAGTATTCAATACATTTTAGTTAGAGGGTTCAATACTTTTTCCCTGTGTCCTTCCATTTTATTATACAGAACTTCATTTCGGAACTGATTTGCTTTGGTGTCTTTGTATGTATGGATTGCACGGGTTGTCACCGACATGTGGGGAAAATTCCCATCATGCCTGGTCACGTCTGCGAATGTCAGAGGTTTACAATGCCTCATGGGACATGTAGTTCCGCAACACCTGGAGGGTCGGAGTTTGGAGATCTCTGTCATAATGTAACCTTTGAACAATTTTGTTTCCTTTTTTTTGGGGAAGTAGGAGGGGCTAATAGGAAAATCGAAGACTTACGTCCTAAGAATAATTTGCTGTTTGCGCCTGCCCTTATTTGGAAGGTGTCCTCCCTCTGTCCCCCCCCCCCCTCCTCCACATCTTTATGAAGCCACCAGAAGACTCAGTACCCCAGAATCATCAAAAACTGGAATATAATTTTTGGGTTCGCCTGTAAAACAACGAATACGCCCGCGCTTTGTACGGTGACTGTTTCATTTGGCAGACGCTGACCCTTGTCAGTCCACCAGTTCTGCTGACATTATCCAGAGTCGAAGGTAGCAGCCGATCTTTAGGAAAAGTTCGCGTTTGTTAAGCGGAATTGTTAATCTCGCTGCGCTCTGTAATTTTTAATTTCCTCTCAGCGGAAAAGTCTTGTTAAAGTTGGAAAAATTGGCAAAAAAACAAAAAAAAGCGATCTGGCCGAGTCGTGTGTTCCTTCTCTTTATCTTTCTTCAGGTTTACAGACCGGGGTGGGAAAACAAGACGCCGGCCAAGGATGGCGAGCGGTGTCAGCCCGGGTTTTAACCATTTCTCACTTAAGTGGAGCCATTTTTAAAGGCACAGTCTGGATTTTCCAAGGGGGGAGGGGGGGGGGGCACAGGTTCCATTGACAGTTATCTAAGAGGGGATGACACTGCCCCCCAGCTCCTGAGACTGCACAATGCACAATTGCTTCAATACCAATGCTCTGGAAACAGGGGTCTCTAAACTTTCTAAACAAAGGGCTAGTTTTTTGTCCTTCAGGCTATAGGGGGGCTGGACTGTGGCCATCAGGAGTATAAAATGCCCCAGCATCAGTGGGATTAAACAATGCCCCATCTTTGGTGTCATTGGGAGGAATTGTGCCCCATTGTTGGCGTTATTGGGAGGAGTTATGCCCCCTCATTGATGTCATTGGACCCCATTGTTGGTGTCATTTGGAGGAACTGTGTTATAGAGAGGAATAGTGCCCCCTCATTGGTGTCATCGGACCCCATTGTTGGTGTCATTAGGAGGAACTGTGTCATTGAGAGGAATAGTGCCCCCTCATTGGTGTTATTAGACCCCATTGTTGGTGTCATTTGGAGGAACTGTGTCATAGAGAGGAATAGTGCCCTCTCATTGGTGTCATTGGGCCCCATTGTTGGTGTCATTTGAAAGAACTGTGTTATTCAGAGGAATAGTGCCCTCTCATTGGTGTCATTGGACCCTGTTGTTGGTGTAATTTGGAGGAACTGTGTCATTGAGAGGAATAGTGCCCCTTCATTGGCATCATTGGATACCATTGTTGGTGTCATTTGGAGGAACTGTGTCATTGAGAGGAATAGTGCCCCCTCATTGGCATCATTGGACCCCATTGTTGGTGTCATTTGGAGGAACTGTGTCATTGAGAGGAATAGTGCCCCCTCATTGGTGTTATTGGACCCTATTGTTGTTGTCATTAGGAGGAACTGTGTCATTGAGAGGAATAGTGCCCCCCATCAGTGTCATTGGACCCCATTGTTGGTGTCATTTGGAGGAACTGTGTCATTGATAGGAATAGTGCCCCTTCATTGGCATCATTGGACACCATTGTTGGTGTCACTTGGAGGAACTATGTTATTGAGAGGAATAGTGCCCCTTCTTTGGTGTCATTGGACCCCATTGTTGGTGTCATTTGAAAGAACTGTGTCATTGAGAGTAATAGTGCCCTTAATCTTGTCTTGCAAACATACAGTCACAAAAATGTTGTCGGAAATTCCGGCACGTCAAGAAGGCACGACGCACGGCGAGCTGAAAAAATTGACGTTCAATAGCCAGTGCGGCTCTTCTGCTCGATTCCGAGCGTGCGTGGAACTTTGTGCGTCGGAATTGCCTACACGCGATCGGAATTTTCCGACAATGGATTTTGCTGTCGGAAAATTTGAGATCCGGATCTCAAATTTTGAGTGTCGGAAATTCCGATGGAAAATGTCCGACGGAGCCTAGACACGGTCAGAATTTCTGACAAAAAGCTCCCATCGAACATTTTTACGCCGGAAAATCCGACCGCGCGTACGCGGCAGAAGACTGTTATTTCAATAAAACGGCAGTAAACCCCTTGACTTTTTTTTTTACATCTGCAAGGGAAAAGACATAATGAGCTAGTATGCACCGCATACTAGCTCATTATGAAATACTTACCTTAGAACGAGGCGCCGGCATCTCACTCGGTCCACGCCAAGGGAGCTGACATGTTCCCTCGGCATGTCTTCTGGGTATCGCGGCTCCGGCGCTGTGAGTGGCCGGAGCCGCGATACCCGGAAGACACGCCGAGGGAGCTGACATGTGGACCGAGTGAGATGTCTTGTCTTCCCGGCAAGGTCCGACGTCTTTCAGCCGAGAATCCCCTGTGCGCATGCGCGGCTGAAGTCAGCGGCTCATTGCGAGGGGGAATATCTCCTAAACCGTACAGGTTTAAGGTTTAGGGGATATTCTTTTTACCTACAGGTAAGCCTCTAATACCTGTAGGTTAAAGTACAAAATGTAACTATATAACCGCGTTAAAGTTCACGTGTGTGTAAAGGCAGGCGTCCCAATACTTTTGACAATACAGTATGTGTATATATATATATAAATCACACACACACACATACTTTCCACTTAAAAAAGACAAGTAAAGGCACAAGTATACGATACAACAAGAAAATAAAACCTAGAGCCCCAACTTTCCATAAGAAAGTATGATAATTGGACCTCACGGACAATAAACCAGCGAGGAAATAGCCAACACCTGTAGCACTCTAACAGACAATAGATGACAATATCACGGCCTACAGTCTTCTGATTACGGGCAGGTTGAAGCCATAAATTGGTGGCTTGGTACACAATGACATACAACAACCAAAGAGTGTGACAAAGACAGATTTAAGTATTAATGGCGGCCCCCCTCCCCCACTCCCCGCCCCCCCCCCCCCGCTGGGGGTAGAGTTACCTGAGGACAGGTGGATGAAGCGGAATGATGGACGGGTCTCTGAATGCACGCCGGCTCAGTCAAGGATACAATTAACATCTGACAAGGTCTAATGACGGCGGTCCAATACTCGCACACCGACGTCTCCAGCCTCTTCAAGTTTGTCCCCAACTTTAAATTTGTAAAATAAAAAAAAATAAAAAATTCCCTCCCAGTTGGCGGCGGCGGCGGCACGTCCCAGTCTAACACACGGCGACCGCCATCCAAATCTCCAAACTTTTCTTCCTCCTGGAAGAGTAGTGACCGGCCGGCCGGCTCTGCGGGGAAGGGCTGAGCGTATTGGGACTCGTATATATGCTACTTGTGGATCTGTGGAACAATAGGCAGTGTGTATGGCATGACAGAATGGAGTTCCATATGAGCAGGCATAACTCCCCCCCCCCCCACCTCAACCACCACCCCCCCACCCCCCACACCCACCCCCACCCCTGATCACAGCTGTCACCATACACACCAATATGGTCCCTGCATGTCCCTTAACAGTACGCAGACAAAGAAGGCTATTTATACACCAAACAAATGGGAACTGCTTAAAACTATATTTGTTAAACTACCATCCACTAAATTATAAATCCCTCTCCTCTAAAACATTCTGTATTCATATTACCTGCAACTGGACAGGTGACCGGCGCCCATAATGGGGGGCAGGTGAGATAAACTATTACGTTACAACCCTTCCTATTACATTAAAACTTCAGTCATTTTTTTTCATCTTTCCACCTATTAAAGTGGCTGTAAACCCTGGCAAAAAATCTGAATGCAATCCATAGACTGGGGGGAGAACCTCTGAGGGGGGATCTAGGATGGAGGAGGACCTGGGGGTCTTAGAAGATGATGGGCTCAGCAATGCCAAGCTGCTGCTAACAAAGCAAACAGAATATCGGCATTAAAAAAAGGGAATCAACTCCAGAGATAAAACGATAATTCTCCCGCTCTACAAGACTCTGGTCCGGCCGCACCTGGAGTATACTGTCCAGTTCTGGGCACCAGTCCTCAGGAAGGATGTACTGGAAATGGAGCGACTACAAAGAAGGGCAACAAAGCTAATAAAGGGTCTGGAGGATATTAGTTATGAGGAAAGGTTGTGAGCTCTGAACTTATTCTCTCTGGAGAAGAGACGCCTGAGAGGGTATATGATTTCACTATATAAATACCGGACTGGTGACCCCACAATATATAAATACCGGACTGGTGACCCCACAATATATAAATACCGGACTGGTGACCCCACAATATATAAATACCGGACTGGGGACCCCACAATATATAAATACCGGACTGGTGACCCCACAATATACAAATACCGGACTGGTGACCCCACAATATACAAATACCGGACTGGTGACCCCACAATATATAAATACCGGACTGGGGACCCCACAATATACAAATACCGGACTGGTGACCCCACAATATACAAATACCGGACTGGTGACCCCACAATATATAAATACCGGACTGGTGACCCCACAATATACAAATACTGAACTGGTGACCCCACAATATATAAATATCAGACTGGTGACCCCACAATATATAAATACCGGACTGGTGACCCCACAATATATAAATACCGGACTGGTGACCCCACAATATATAAATACCGGACTGGTGACCCCACAATATAGAAATACCGGACTGGTGACCCCACAATATAGAAATACTGAACTGGTGACCCCACAATATATAAATACCAGACTGGTGACCCCACAATATATAAATACCGGACTGGTGACTCCACAATATATAAATACCGGACTGGTGACCCCACAATATATAAATAACAGACTGGTGACCCCACAATATATAAATATCGTACTGG
The DNA here is from genome assembly GCF_037356315.1 of Lithobates pipiens. Classification (NCBI taxonomy): domain Eukaryota; kingdom Metazoa; phylum Chordata; class Amphibia; order Anura; family Ranidae; genus Lithobates; species Lithobates pipiens. The sequence goes on from NW_027507789.1 coordinate 223,990,455, forward strand.
TGACCCCACAATATATAAATACCGTACTGGTGACCCCACAATATATAAATACCGGACTGGTGACCCCACAATATATAAATACTGGACTGGTGACCCCACAATATATAAATATCGTACTGGTGACCCCACAATATATAAATACCGGACTGGTGACCCCACAATAAATAAATACCATACTGGTGACCCCACAATATATAAATACCGGACTGGTGACCCCACAATATATAAATACCGGACTGGTGACCCCACAATAGGTAGAAAACTTTATGGAGTTTAACAAGACACGTGGCCACTCATTAAAATTAGAAGAAAAGAGGTTTAACCTTAAACTACATAGAGGGTTCTTTACTCTAAGAGCGGCAAGGATGTGGAATTCCCTTCCACAGGCGGTGGTCTTAGTGGGGGGGGCATCGATAATTAAAAAAAAATATTAGATAAACACCTGAACGACCGCAACATACAGGGATATACAATGTAATACTGACATATAATCGCACACACAGGTTGGACTTGATGGGCTTGAGTCTTTTTCTGACCTCACCTACCATGTAACTATGTAACACACTTTTTGCTACAGGTAAGCCTATACGAAGGCCTATACTAAGGCTTACCTGTAGCTACCCTGGATACCTCCTAAACCTGCTTAGGAGATATTGTTTAGGAGATATCCCCTGTATTTGCATGTGCCAACGTCATTGGCACATGCGCACTGAAGCAATGGCAGTATGTGCTGTTGCTTCAGTTAGACAGTGCTGTGACCAGCGGCTCCCGCACACATGCGCGGGAGTGACGTCATTGCGGCTCTGGCCAATCACAGCGCCGGAGCCCGTTTACCCGGTAGTAACTCGAGGAGCGATGCTGCCGGCCGGAGCGGTGAATGAGGACCGCTGCGAGGGCTTCGATCTCAGGTAAGTAATACATAATGATCTATGCGTACTAGATCATTATGCCTTTGTCTTGCAGGTTTCTTTTTTTTATGCTCGGGTTTACAACCACTTTAAATCTTCTGCCCTTGTTGTTGTTTTAACTTTGGATAGTAAAACTTTTTTTTTCTGCCAGTAAATCCCTTATACAGCCCACTTCCTCTTTCCTGTCTGGTCATTAGCCTAGGCTTATGACATCATGACCAGCTCTCTCTCTCTCACTCTCATGAGAGTTTGCAGGAAGGGAGGGGGGAGGGTGAGTCATAAGAGGGCCAATCAGAGCTGCAGAGCTGGAGGTGTGCCTCCGTGTGTGTCTGTGTAAATCCAGGAGGTGAACAAGCAGCAGCTTTAGCTGCCCACAGTAAAAATGGATGCAGACTCAGTCGAGGGAGATTTCTGCAGCATATTTGGCAAGTACAGAATCACAGTATACAGTGGTGCCTCCATTACGAGCATAATTCATTCCAGAAGAATGCTTGTAATCCAAGGCACTCGTATATATAAAAGTGAGTTTACGAATAGGAATGGAAACTCAGATGTGTTCCAGTGTCACTGCTAGTGTATGCAGTACCACATGTGGCCACAGGTGGGGGGGGGGGGCAGAGACACATGGAAATGCTCAGAGACACTTGGAGACACTCGGGAATGGAGTGTCTCTGAGTATTTATGAGTGTTTCCGAGTATTTCCGAGTATTTCCGAGTGGCTTTGAGTGTTTACGAGTGGCTCAGAGTGTCACCGGCGCCCCCCCGCACCACTGGTTACATGTGGTACTGTACACCACAGAGGCTTGAATCCTGCTCGTCTTGCGAAACAACGTTTGCAAACCAAATCAGGATTAGACAAAAAAAAAAAACAACAAATAGAATAGCTTGTTATCCAAAACGCTCGTAAAGCACGTTACTCGCAATCCGAGGTATTAAAATAATATGCAAAGTGGTTTGAGGGAAGCTTCAGAATGGCAAAGATGTTTTTGTTACAAATGATGTGAGCGGACTGCAGTTCCTCTTTTAGTCCTCCCTCTGTTATAGGTTACTTTGTAGTTTCCACGCCCCGATTTGTACACATTGTAACAAAATGTTTCTACAAAGTCATTCTCCTGAATTGTGTCTGTGATAACTTTTTTTTCTATTCTCAGGACAAGCTTTTGGAATGTACCACTTTCTTCCAAGGTTCAAACAGTACTGATACACAAAAGCATTAGAACAATCCCCAAAAGCCCGTCCGGGAAAATGTAACTGATAGTCCAAATAAAAAGGATCAGAGACTTTACTCCTTCTTGTTGTTGCAAATGCCCTAAGATAGCGACAATCGCCTTTCATCAATGGCGGCTGGTGCTCGATATTTACGGGTGGGGGGTTGGCGGCAAACAACCCCCAGGGCCGTCTTTAATATTGATTGGACCCTGGGCAAAACTTTTCTTGGGGGCCCCCTCCCCATGGAGTTTAGCTATCCACCTGCTCTGAAACATACAGTAAATAGCAGCTAGACTCGAAATCAGATTACTGAATCAGATCAGACAGCTATTGTGATTGGTTGCCAGAGGTTGCAGTGTATCATTACCGCTCACTGACTGGTTGCTAGAGGTTTCAGAACACATTACAGCTCACTGGATAATTGCTAGAGGTTACGGCACATGATTTCTGCTAGAGATTATTGTGGATATGACCACAGGGGGCATGATATACATATCAATGCCGCCGGCTGCCTCTATTTACATATGAATGCCGGTAATTTACATGTAAACACAGGGTCTGCAGGTGAGTCATCTTTACACAACAATAGGGCAGAGCTGGGCAGCATTAGTAGCAGCACTTCACACTGAGCTATCAGGACACAGCACAGGACTAAAACCTCAAGGGGCGAGGGAATTTAAACCAGGATAGTTGGCAAGTATGAGGCAGCTGCTTTGGGCCCCACAACAATGACAGTGCCCAGGGCAGCTGCCCCTTTTGCCCTGCCTTAAAAACGGCCCTGACAACCCCCCCCCCCCCCCCCCCGGTTCACTTAGTAATTGAAGATTCACCCCATTAATCCTGGAGATTGTTTTCACCAAGACAGGAAGGGGAGGGGCTACAAAACATTTTCGAGTTGTCACCAGAATAGGAGGTGAGAGGAAATCCTCCAGTGGGTACATTTCATCTCACATTCCGGAGAATATCTTCTTACTTCCTACTGTGTTTTCAGGGCAGGAAATAAAAGGAAATCTCCCTAATGGGACAAAGACAAAAACGAAAACTGAGAAAAAAAAATATTGTCTTTGGATAAACTTTATGACAAGATTGACCTAACAATTCCTATATATATATATATATAAATTGGCGACAGTAAAGGAGCTGAACAACGATCACAACTTCGTTTTTATCCCCATACAGCTCAGGAAAGAATCGCTTGCCTGGAACTATGGTGCCGACCTTTCTTCACGTTACAGATGTGAAATGATATGCGGTGGATTAAAACACATCTGGTTTTCTGTACATGGTGTAGGTGCAACATAGGAAGGACATATCCTTTATTTGTGTGGAAACGAATGCCAAATGTACAGGCCAGGAGAGATCTGGGGTAACTTTGCTCCTTTACGCTCATCCCCACAATTCTGTGATGGACCTTATTAATTGGGTACCACGCAGAGGTCTATGGAAGGAAAGGGTAGTCTCGGTAAAGTCAGAGTCCTTTGCTCTGGATCTGTTGAATATCATTTAAGTTTAATGTAAGGAACATTCTTCCCACTGATCACCAATGTAAGGAACATTCTTCTCACTGATCACCAATGTAAGGAACATTCTTCTCACTGATCACCAATGTAAGGATCATTCTTCTCACTGATCACCAATGTAAGGGACATTCTTCTCACTGATCACCAATGTAAGGAACATTCTTCTCACTGATCACCAATGTAAGGGACATTCTTCTCACTGATCACCAATGTAAGGAACATTCTTCTCACTGATCACCAATGTAAGGAACATTCTTCTCACTGATCACCAATGTAAGGAACATTCTTCTCACTGATCACCAATGTAAGGAACATTCTTCTCACTGATCACCAATGTAAGGAACATTCTTCTCACTCATCACCAATGTAAGGAACATTCTTCTCACTCATCACCAATGTAAGGAACATTCTTCTCACTGATCACCAATGTAAGGAACATTCTTCCCACTGATCACCAATGTAAGGAACATTCTTCCCACTGATCACCAATGTAAGGAACATTCTTCCCACTGATCACCAATGTAAGGAACATTCTTCTCACTTATCACCAATGTAAGGAACATTCTTCCCACTGATCACCAATGTAAGGAACATTCTTCTCACTTATCACCAATGTAAGGAACATTCTTCCCACTGATCACCAATGTAAGGAACATTCTTCTCACTTATCACCAATGTAAGGAACATTCTTCCCACTGATCACCAATGTAAGGAACATTCTTCTCACTTATCACCAATGTAAGGAACATTCTTCCCACTGATCACCAATGTAAGGAACATTCTTCTCACTGATCACCAATGTAAGGAACATTCTTCTCACCGATCACCAATGTAAGGAACATTCTTCTCACTGATCACCAATGTAAGGAACATTCTTCTCACTTATCACCAATGTAAGGAACATTCTTCCCACTGATCACCAATGTAAGGAACATTCTTCTCACTGATCACCAATGTAAGGAACATTCTTCTCATTGATCACCAATGTAAGGAACATTCTTCCCACTGATCACCAATGTAAGGAACATTCTTCTCACTGATCACCAATGTAAGGGACATTCTTCTCACTGATCACCAATGTAAGGAACATTCTTCTCACTGATCACCAATGTAAGGAACATTCTTCTCACTGATCACCAATGTAAGGAACATTCTTCTCACTGATCACCAATGTAAGGAACATTCTTCTCACTGATCACCAATGTAAGGAACATTCTTCCCACTGATCACCAATGTAAGGAACATTCTTCTCACTGATCACCAATGTAAGGAACATTCTTCTCACTGATCACCAATGTAAGGAACATTCTTCTCACTTATCACCAATGTAAGGAACATTCTTCCCACTGATCACCAATGTAAGGAACATTCTTCTCACTTATCACCAATGTAAGGAACATTCTTCCCACTGATCACCAATGTAAGGAACATTCTTCTCACTGATCACCAATGTAAGGGACATTCTTCCCACTGATCACCAATGTAAGGAACATTCTTCCCACTGATCACCAATGTAAGGAACATTCTTCTCACTGATCACCAATGTAAGGAACATTCTTCCCACTGATCACCAATGTAAGGGACATTCTTCCCACTGATCACCAATGTAAGGAACATTCTTCTCACTGATCACCAATGTAAGGAACATTCTTCTCGCTGATCACCAATGTAAGGAACATTCTTCTCACTGATCACCAATGTAAGGAACATTCTTCCCACTGATCACCAATGTAAGGAACATTCTTCCCACTGATCACCAATGTAAGGAACATTCTTCTCGCTGATCACCAATGTAAGGAACATTCTTCTCACTGATCACCAATGTAAGGAACATTCTTCTCACTGATCACCAATGTAAGGAACATTCTTCTCACTGATCACCAATGTAAGGAACATTCTTCTCACTGATCACCAATGTAAGGAACATTCTTCTCACTGATCACCAATGTAAGGAACATTCTTCTCACTGATCACCAATGTAAGGAACATTCTTCTCTCTGACCACCAATGTAAGGAACATTCTTCTCACTGATCACCAATGTAAGGAACATTCTTCTCACTGATCACCAATGTAAGGAACATTCTTCCCACTGATCACCAATGTAAGGAACATTCTTCTCACCGATCACCAATGTAAGGAACATTCTTCTCACCGATCACCAATGTAAGGAACATTCTTCTCACTGATCACCAATGTAAGGAACATTCTTCTCACTGATCACCAATGTAAGGAACATTCTTCTCACTGATCAACAATGTAAGGAACATTCTTCTCACTGATCACTAGTGATGGACGAACTTCCGACGGGACGTTTCGCGAACGCGAAACGCGAACGGGCACAAACGTTCGCGAAAACGACCGTTCGCCGCGGGCTCCATTGACTTCAATGGGAGGCGAATTTCGCAAACCTTTAGGTCGAATTTGCGGCCACGGGGTAATTATTAGGGGGTAGCACGTAGTCCCACCACCTGGACAATAGCATAATACATGTATGAGGTGAATTTGGGATCGATAACTACAAGCATTTTTTTTTTATTTGGGAAATTGTTCTGACAATTCAGGACTATGGAGCTAATGAAGGCAATGGAGGAGAGGGAAGGTCAGGGACCAGGGTAGGCAAACAAGAGGGTGCAGGAGATACAGAGCACTGACAGCAGCACCGTAATACAGAGCACTGACATCAGCACCGTGACATACAGCGCTGACAGCAGCTCCGTGACATACAGCGCTGACAGCAGCTCCGTGACATACAGCGCTGACAGCAGCTCCGTGACATACAGCGCTGACAGCAGCTCCGTGACATACAGCGCTGACAGTAGCTCCGTGACATACAGCGCTGACAGCAGCACCGTGACATACAGCGCTGACAGCAGCTCCGTGACATACAGCGCTGACAGCAGCTCCGTGACATACAGCGCTGACAGCAGCTCCGTGACATACAGCACTGACAGCAGCTCCGTGACATACAGCGCTGACAGCAGCTCCGTGACATACAGCGCTGACAGCAGCACCGTGACATACAGCGCTGACAGCAGCTCCGTGACATACAGCGCTGACAGCAGCTCCGTGACATACAGCGCTGACAGCAGCTCCGTGACATACAGCGCTGACAGCAGCTCCGTGACATACAGCGCTGACAGCAGCACCGTGACATACAGCGCTGACAGCAGCTCCGTGACATACAGCGCTGACAGCAGCTCCGTGACATACAGCGCTGACAGCAGCTCCGTGACATACAGCGCTGACAGCAGCTCCGTGACATACAGCGCTGACAGCAGCTCCGTGACATACAGCGCTGACAGCAGCACCGTGACATACAGCGCTGACAGCAGCTCCGTGACATACAGCGCTGACAGCAGCTCCGTGACATACAGCGCTGACAGCAGCACCGTGACATACAGCGCTGACAGCAGCTCCGTGACATACAGCACTGACAGCAGCTCCGTGACATACAGCGCTGACAGCAGCTCCGTGACATACAGCGCTGACAGCAGCACCGTGACATACAGCGCTGACAGCAGCTCCGTGACATACAGCGCTGACAGCAGCTCCGTGACATACAGCGCTGACAGCAGCTCCGTGACATACAGCGCTGACAGCAGCTCCGTGACATACAGCGCTGACAGCAGCTCCGTGACATACAGCGCTGACAGCAGCACCGTGACATACAGCGCTGACAGCAGCTCCGTGACATACAGCGCTGACAGCAGCTCCGTGACATACAGCGCTGACAGCAGCACCGTGACATACAGCGCTGACAGCAGCTCCGTGACATACAGCGCTGACAGCAGCTCCGTGACATACAGCGCTGACAGCAGCTCCGTGACATACAGCGCTGACAGCAGCTCCGTGACATACAGCGCTGACAGCAGCTCCGTGACATACAGCGCTGACAGCAGCTCCGTGACATACAGCGCTGACAGCAGCTCCGTGACATACAGCGCTGACAGCAGCTCCGTGACATACAGCGCTGACAGCAGCACCGTAAGCAGCCCCTGGAGGAAGTCAGCACAGCACAGGGATGGTGTGATCCCCTCATAATAAGAACCCCCAGGAGGAAGTCAGCACAGCACAGGGATGGTGGGAGCCCCTCATAATAAGAACCCCCAGGAGGAAGTCAGCACAGCACAGGGATGGTGGGAGCCCCTCATAATAAGAACACCCAGGAGGAAGTCAGCACAGCACAGGGATGGTGGGAACCCCTCATAATAAGCAGCCCCAGTAGAAATATGACACCGCTCAACCTCTTCAAAGAGGAGGGTAGGGGCATATAGTACGGTGTGCTTTTTTGGGTCAGGGAAGTGAGCCAAATGAATTAAGAAGGTCTGTGTGCTTGATTCCAAAAATTGTTTATAGACATATACATGGTCTACTGATCACATGTGTTGAATTCCTCCGAGATCCATGCCTCATTCATTTTTAGAAATGTGAGGTAGTTAACACTGTGGTGAGCTAGGCGAGTACGCTTATCGGTCACAATCCCCCCTGCTGCGCTGAACGTCCTTTCGGACAGGACACTGGATGAGGGGCAAGCCAACAGTTCGATTGCAAATTGGGCAAGCTCTGGCCAGAGGTCAAGCCTGCCCACCCAGTAGTCTAGGGGTTCATCACTCCTCAGAGCGTCCACATCGGCCGTTAACCCAATGTAGTCGGACACCTGACGGTCTAGGCGTTCCCTGATGCTGGATCCGGATGACACCTGTCGATGGGTCGGCTGAAAGAATGACCTCATATCCGAAGTCACCAACACATCTTCAAACCGGCCTCTTCTTGCAGGCGCTGTTGGATTGGTACCCGCAAATCCTTCTCTGGGAGTGGGAATTGCTCCTCTGCCAGCGCACGCAAAAGCAGAATGCAGCATTTCTCGAAGCAAGGCCTGGAAGTGCTGCATTCTGACAGCCCTCTGCGACGGCGGTAACATTTCCGCCATTTTGTGTTTGTACCGGGGATCTAAGTACGTTGCCACCCAGTACTGGTCCTTGACCCTCATGCTTTTTATACGGGGGTCCCTATTAAAACACTGGAGCATGAAGGCCCCCATTTGCACTCAAGCGGAAGGTATGTGGTGGTGGTGGTGTTGTTGGTGGTAGTGTCTTTGGGGGTGCACATAGCAGAGAGTGAAGAAGAGGGTGCAGATCGAGAGGATGAGGAGGGTGCAGAAGAATAAGGCTGAGTGAGCCACTCAACCAAGTCTGGTGCGTCCTTTAAAGTAATTGAACGCACCTTCTGCAACTTCCCACTTTGGCTCAAGGCTGTTGCTCCTGCCCTACCCCTACCACCCCTGCGGAAGGGCCTGCCTCTTCCTCTGCCTGTCATTTTTTAAATCACCCTGTGACAAAACTCTTAGTCCCTATACCGCTGAAGGACTGCTGCAGTATAGGGCAGCGGTCAGCAGTAGTGCACGGCAACCCTATGTATTGTGGACCGATAGCGGTCCTTACAGAACAGCAGACTGTAACGCACTCAGGCCTATGTACCGTAGCACCCTATACCAAGTTACCAGTCCTTATAAGAACTTTTGTGGACCAAGCAGGTTGTGTGTTAGTGATTAGCAGACTGTACGTCAGTCCCTATACCAATGAAGGACTGCTGCAGTATAGGGCAGCGGTCAGCAGTAGTGCACGGCAACCCTATGTATTGTGGACCGATAGCGGTCCTTACAGAACAGCAGACTGTAACGCACTCAGGCCTATGTACCGTAGCACCCTATACCAAGTTACCAGTCCTTATAAGAACTTTTGTGGACCAAGCAGGTTGTGTGTTAGTGATTAGCAGACTGTGCGTCAGTCCCTATACCGCTGAAGGACTGCTGCAGTATAGGGCAGCGGTCAGCAGTAGTGCACGGCAACCCTATGTATTGTGGACCGATAGCGGTCCTTACAGAACAGCAGACTGTACTGCACTCAGGCCTATGTACCGTAGCACCCTATACCAAGTTACCAGTCCTTATAAGAACTTTTGTGGACCAAGCAGGTTGTGTGTTAGTGATTAGCAGACTGTACGTCAGTCCCTATACCAATGAAGGACTGCTGCAGTATAGGGCAGCGGTCAGCAGTAGTGCACGGCAACCCTATGTATTGTGGACCGATAGCGGTCCTTACAGAACAGCAGACTGTAACGCACTCAGGCCTATGTACCGTAGCACCCTATACCAAGTTACCAGTCCTTATAAGAACTTTTGTGGACCAAGCAGGTTGTGTGTTAGTGATTAGCAGACTGTACGTCAGTCCCTATACCGCTGAAGGACTGCTGCAGTATAGGGCAGCGGTCAGCAGTAGTGCACGTCAACCCTATGTATTGTGGACCGATAGCGGTCCTTACAGAACAGCAGACTGTACTGCACTCAGGCCTATGTACCGTAGCACCCTATACCAAGTTACCAGTCCTTATAAGAACTTTTGTGGACCAAGCAGGTTGTGTGTTAGTGATTAGCAGACTGTACGTCAGTCCCTATACCAATGAAGGACTGCTGCAGTATAGGGCAGCGGTCAGCAGTAGTGCACGGCAACCCTATGTATTGTGGACCGATAGCGGTCCTTACAGAACAGCAGACTGTAACGCACTCAGGCCTATGTACCGTAGCACCCTATACCAAGTTACCAGTCCTTATAAGAACTTTTGTGGACCAAGCAGGTTGTGTGTTAGTGATTAGCAGACTGTGCGTCAGTCCCTATACCGCTGAAGGACTGCTGCAGTATAGGGCAGCGGTCAGCAGTAGTGCACGGCAACCCTATGTATTGTGGACCGATAGCGGTCCTTACAGAACAGCAGACTGTACTGCACTCAGGCCTATGTACCGTAGCACCCTATACCAAGTTACCAGTCCTTATAAGAACTTTTGTGGACCAAGCAGGTTGTGTGTTAGTGATTAGCAGACTGTACGTCAGTCCCTATACCAATGAAGGACTGCTGCAGTATAGGGCAGCGGTCAGCAGTAGTGCACGGCAACCCTATGTATTGTGGACCGATAGCGGTCCTTACAGAACAGCAGACTGTAACGCACTCAGGCCTATGTACCGTAGCACCCTATACCAAGTTACCAGTCCTTATAAGAACTTTTGTGGACCAAGCAGGTTGTGTGTTAGTGATTAGCAGACTGTGCGTCAGTCCCTATACCGCTGAAGGACTGCTGCAGTATAGGGCAGCGGTCAGCAGTAGTGCACGGCAACCCTATGTATTGTGGACCGATAGCGGTCCTTACAGAACAGCAGACTGTACTGCACTCAGGCCTATGTACCGTAGCACCCTATACCAAGTTACCAGTCCTTATAAGAACTTTTGTGGACCAAGCAGGTTGTGTGTTAGTGATTAGCAGACTGTACGTCAGTCCCTATACCAATGAAGGACTGCTGCAGTATAGGGCAGCGGTCAGCAGTAGTGCACGGCAACCCTATGTATTGTGGACCGATAGCGGTCCTTACAGAACAGCAGACTGTAACGCACTCAGGCCTATGTACCGTAGCACCCTATACCAAGTTACCAGTCCTTATAAGAACTTTTGTGGACCAAGCAGGTTGTGTGTTAGTGATTAGCAGACTGTACGTCAGTCCCTATACCAATGAAGGACTGCTGCAGTATAGGGCAGCGGTCAGCAGTAGTGCACGGCAACCCTATGTATTGTGGACCGATAGCGGTCCTTACAGAACAGCAGACTGTAACGCACTCAGGCCTATGTACCGTAGCACCCTATACCAAGTTACCAGTCCTTATAAGAACTTTTGTGGACCAAGCAGGTTGTGTGTTAGTGATTAGCAGACTGTGCGTCAGTCCCTATACCGCTGAAGGACTGCTGCAGTATAGGGCAGCGGTCAGCAGTAGTGCACGGCAACCCTATGTATTGTGGACCGATAGCGGTCCTTACAGAACAGCAGACTGTACTGCACTCAGGCCTATGTACCGTAGCACCCTATACCAAGTTACCAGTCCTTATAAGAACTTTTGTGGACCAAGCAGGTTGTGTGTTAGTGATTAGCAGACTGTACGTCAGTCCCTATACCAATGAAGGACTGCTGCAGTATAGGGCAGCGGTCAGCAGTAGTGCACGGCAACCCTATGTATTGTGGACCGATAGCGGTCCTTACAGAACAGCAGACTGTAACGCACTCAGGCCTATGTACCGTAGCACCCTATACCAAGTTACCAGTCCTTATAAGAACTTTTGTGGACCAAGCAGGTTGTGTGTTAGTGATTAGCAGACTGTACGTCAGTCCCTATACCAATGAAGGACTGCTGCAGTATAGGGCAGCGGTCAGCAGTAGTGCACGGCAACCCTATGTATTGTGGACCGATAGCGGTCCTTACAGAACAGCAGACTGTACTGCACTCAGGCCTATGTACCGTAGCACCCTATACCAAGTTACCAGTCCTTATAAGAACTTTTGTGGACCAAGCAGGTTGTGTGTTAGTGATTAGCAGACTGTACGTCAGTCCCTATACCAATGAAGGACTGCTGCAGTATAGGGCAGCGGTCAGCAGTAGTGCACGGCAACCCTATGTATTGTGGACCGATAGCGGTCCTTACAGAACAGCAGACTGTAACGCACTCAGGCCTATGTACCGTAGCACCCTATACCAAGTTACCAGTCCTTATAAGAACTTTTGTGGACCAAGCAGGTTGTGTGTTAGTGATTAGCAGACTGTACGTCAGTCCCTATACCAATGAAGGACTGCTGCAGTATAGGGCAGCGGTCAGCAGTAGTGCACGGCAACCCTATGTATTGTGGACCGATAGCGGTCCTTACAGAACAGCAGACTGTAACGCACTCAGGCCTATGTACCGTAGCACCCTATACCAAGTTACCAGTCCTTATAAGAACTTTTGTGGACCAAGCAGGTTGTGTGTTAGTGATTAGCAGACTGTGCGTCAGTCCCTATACCGCTGAAGGACTGCTGCAGTATAGGGCAGCGGTCAGCAGTAGTGCACGGCAACCCTATGTATTGTGGACCGATAGCGGTCCTTACAGAACAGCAGACTGTACTGCACTCAGGCCTATGTACCGTAGCACCCTATACCAAGTTACCAGTCCTTATAAGAACTTTTGTGGACCAAGCAGGTTGTGTGTTAGTGATTAGCAGACTGTACGTCAGTCCCTATACCAATGAAGGACTGCTGCAGTATAGGGCAGCGGTCAGCAGTAGTGCACGGCAACCCTATGTATTGTGGACCGATAGCGGTCCTTACAGAACAGCAGACTGTAACGCACTCAGGCCTATGTACCGTAGCACCCTATACCAAGTTACCAGTCCTTATAAGAACTTTTGTGGACCAAGCAGGTTGTGTGTTAGTGATTAGCAGACTGTACGTCAGTCCCTATACCAATGAAGGACTGCTGCAGTATAGGGCAGCGGTCAGCAGTAGTGCACGGCAACCCTATGTATTGTGGACCGATAGCGGTCCTTACAGAACAGCAGACTGTAACGCACTCAGGCCTATGTACCGTAGCACCCTATACCAAGTTACCAGTCCTTATAAGAACTTTTGTGGACCAAGCAGGTTGTGTGTTAGTGATTAGCAGACTGTGCGTCAGTCCCTATACCGCTGAAGGACTGCTGCAGTATAGGGCAGCGGTCAGCAGTAGTGCACGGCAACCCTATGTATTGTGGACCGATAGCGGTCCTTACAGAACAGCAGACTGTACTGCACTCAGGCCTATGTACCGTAGCACCCTATACCAAGTTACCAGTCCTTATAAGAACTTTTGTGGACCAAGCAGGTTGTGTGTTAGTGATTAGCAGACTGTACGTCAGTCCCTATACCAATGAAGGACTGCTGCAGTATAGGGCAGCGGTCAGCAGTAGTGCACGGCAACCCTATGTATTGTGGACCGATAGCGGTCCTTACAGAACAGCAGACTGTAACGCACTCAGGCCTATGTACCGTAGCACCCTATACCAAGTTACCAGTCCTTATAAGAACTTTTGTGGACCAAGCAGGTTGTGTGTTAGTGATTAGCAGACTGTACGTCAGTCCCTATACCAATGAAGGACTGCTGCAGTATAGGGCAGCGGTCAGCAGTAGTGCACGGCAACCCTATGTATTGTGGACCGATAGCGGTCCTTACAGAACAGCAGACTGTAACGCACTCAGGCCTATGTACCGTAGCACCCTATACCAAGTTACCAGTCCTTATAAGAACTTTTGTGGACCAAGCAGGTTGTGTGTTAGTGATTAGCAGACTGTGCGTCAGTCCCTATACCGCTGAAGGACTGCTGCAGTATAGGGCAGCGGTCAGCAGTAGTGCACGTCAACCCTATGTATTGTGGACCGATAGCGGTCCTTACAGAACAGCAGACTGTACTGCACTCAGGCCTATGTACCGTAGCACCCTATACCAAGTTACCAGTCCTTATAAGAACTTTTGTGGACCAAGCAGGTTGTGTGTTAGTGATTAGCAGACTGTGCGTCAGTCCCTATACCGCTGAAGGACTGCTGCAGTATAGGGCAGCGGTCAGCAGTAGTGCACGGCAACCCTATGTATTGTGGACCGATAGCGGTCCTTACAGAACAGCAGACTGTAACGCACTCAGGCCTATGTACCGTAGCACCCTATACCAAGTTACCAGTCCTTATAAGAACTTTTGTGGACCAAGCAGGTTGTGTGTTAGTGATTAGCAGACTGTGCGTCAGTCCCTATACCGCTGAAGGACTGCTGCAGTATAGGGCAGCGGTCAGCAGTAGTGCACGGCAACCCTATGTATTGTGGACCGATAGCGGTCCTTACAGAACAGCAGACTGTAACGCACTCAGGCCTATGTACCGTAGCACCCTATACCAAGTTACCAGTCCTTATAAGAACTTTTGTGGACCAAGCAGGTTGTGTGTTAGTGATTAGCAGACTGTGCGTCAGTCCCTATACCGCTGAAGGACTGCTGCAGTATAGGGCAGCGGTCAGCAGTAGTGCACGGCAACCCTATGTATTGTGGACCGATAGCGGTCCTTACAGAACAGCAGACTGTACTGCACTCAGGCCTATGTACCGTAGCACCCTATACCAAGTTACCAGTCCTTATAAGAACTTTTGTGGACCAAGCAGGTTGTGTGTTAGTGATTAGCAGACTGTACGTCAGTCCCTATACCAATGAAGGACTGCTGCAGTATAGGGCAGCGGTCAGCAGTAGTGCACGGCAACCCTATGTATTGTGGACCGATAGCGGTCCTTACAGAACAGCAGACTGTAACGCACTCAGGCCTATGTACCGTAGCACCCTATACCAAGTTACCAGTCCTTATAAGAACTTTTGTGGACCAAGCAGGTTGTGTATTAGTGTTTAGCAGACTGTGCGTCAGTCCCTATACCGCTGAAGGACTGCTGCAGTATAGGGCAGCGGTCAGCAGTAGTGCACGGCAACCCTATCTATTGTGGACCGATAGCGGTCCTTACAGAACAGCAGACTGTACCGCACCCAAGCCTATGTACCGTAGCACCCTAGACAGACCAAGTTACCAGTCCTGATAAAGAGCTTTGTGGAACAAGTGAGTTGTGAATGATTAGCAGACTGCAGCAGAAGGGCAGCAGTCAAGTATAATATTCTTTCTATATTTGGAAGAAAGAATATTATACGTGTACAAGCCTATTACCGTACCACTGATACCAGTCCTGAAAAGAACCTTTGTGGAACTAATAGTAACAGCAAGTCTTTAAAATTATCCTCACTGCCTGACAACACTGCTTCCTGCCTGTCCCTATACAAATTGGCAAAAAAGAGTAGGCTGGAACGATTAGCTGGAACAGCTCTTTTGTGGACCTGATAGTAACAGCTAATGATGATGATGATGATGATGATGAAGAAAGACTAATCTGGCTGAGCTGTCCCTAAAATAGCAGCATACAGCGCTCTGTCCCTTTATCTAAACTGACAAAAGAAACTCAGGCTGCTGACCTAACACCTATACCAGTCCTGAAAAGAACTTTTGTGTACCAAATAGCTAGCGTTTTCTCTGTCCCTACTCCACACAGGATCCTTTCCCTACAGTGACAGAAGAAAGAATGTAAAATGGCCACCGGATCGGGTGTATTTATAGGTTAGGGGGAATGTCCAAGTGTCCATGAGCTGTCATGTCTCAATTGGTTGTCCTGTAACACATGATAAACGTGTCACGAAAGGTTAAAGTTCTTGTATACATTAAACACGTAAGTCCGCCGGGGCGAACGACGGAAAAAGGCGTTCGAACCCGCGGACGGCGAAAGTCGGAAATTCGCCGCGAAACGACCGCCGGGCGAACCGTTCGGCCATCACTACTGATCACCAATGTAAGGGACATTCTTCTCACTGATCACGAATGTAAGGGACATTCTTCTCACTGATCACCAATGTAAGGAACATTCTTCTCACTGATCACCAATGTAAGGAACATTCTTCTCACTGATCACCAATGTAAGGAACATTCTTCTCACTGATCACCAATGTAAGGAACATTCTTCTCTCTGACCACCAATGTAAGGAACATTCTTCTCACTGATCACCAATGTAAGGAACATTCTTCTCACCGATCACCAATGTAAGGAACATTCTTCTCACTGATTACCAATGTAAGGATCATTCTTCTCACTGATCACCAATGTAAGGAACATTCTTCTCACTGATCACCAATGTAAGAAACATTCTTCTCACTGATCACCAATGTAAGGATCATTCTTCTCACTGATCACCAATGTAAGGGACATTCTTCTCACTGATCACCAATGTAAGAAACATTCTTCCCACTGATCACCAATGTAATGCACATTCTTCTCAATGGCCCCCAATGTAAGAAGCATTCTTTCCCAAGACCACAAATAAAGAGGTCCTTCACTGACCACAAATCTAAAAGTGACCCTCCTGCACTGACCACCAATGAAAGGTGACCATTTTCCATGGACCTGCAATGAAAGAGAACCCTACAATGTTTACTGTCTGCATTTTATTCTGGCCATTATTATAACTACTGAATTTTTTATTGTAAAAAAAAAAATTGTTATATAGAGCAGCCCTGGGTGTCAATGTGGGAAATCCACATCCTTCATTCTTCCATCTGTTCCTTTATCTCCATACCAGTATAATCTAAGTTATAGATAAACTAATCATTAGCAGGGAATCCATGAGATCTGATGGTCATTTCAAGGGTTCCTTCATGTTAAAAAAAAGGCAGATCTAGGATGTGGTATATCTCGCTCTTTTTCCTGTAAAAGTCAGACAAAGCTCCACCCCCTTCCATTTTCTTAGCTACCCTATTGGTCCCTGATATTGTCAATTACATTAAATGATCTACAAGGAGACTCTGTAGCCAGGGGAAGGCAGCAAAATGTGACTTTTAAAAGGTAAAGTCAAGAATGGAATAGGACTTTAACTGTCTATATCTGGAGCTATTGATCGGTTTGGCGAACGTTTCTTTGATGGTAGTTTCTCTTTTTTTTCCTCAGCATACATTGATTTTGAATTGCCCAGATATGTAAAAGGCTTAGGTTTAATTGTCCAGAGGGAATTGGCTACATCTCCAGATCACATAGAAACCCCTTTGGGAACAATACTACCCGCTGCTCTATTGAAATCCAAAGCAGTGACTGGGATCCTGACTCTGAATTCATTAGCTCCCTCTCGGAACAGGCGCACACTGTTCAGCCGCTCGGGGATACACAAATGAGAAGTGACACCGGGCTCTGGATCCTGATTGCTAACCCGTAACAGGAGCTTAAATCCCGCTGCCTCCCGCTGAACTGCGCGAGCCAGCCGCTAACTAAGATGGATTAATACAGCGAATGCAGAGGAAGGCAAACGTACTCCTAATGAGAATCAGACACTTAGAAATTCTAATCAAATTGTAGACCTTGTAATGGGAAACAGAGAGGATTCCAGCCTCACCCGGTGATGGTAAAGGCCAAGTTCACTAAGCGAAGCAACATGTCATGTGGTTGACTTGTTTCTGTTTTTTGCATTTGCTTTTCCTTTAAGGGCCAGGCTGAGAATGTAACTGCAGGAAGTACAAAGAAATTCATAGCGTGTGCGAACAAATTCATTAGAAATTCAGGAGCCAGCGAGTCGCCAGTCCACCGGGAGGGAGCATTCGCTTCCACTGACAGTAGTAGAAACGTTCCAGAAAGCCAGGTGTCATCTATAATTTTCTAGACACGCCGGCTACCTAGAGGCTGGGATTTGTTCAGGCCTGGGAACTCTACATGCTGCATTGCACACGCATATCACTCATCCATCACAATGCAAAAAAAAAGAGCCTCATTTACTAAAATAAAAAAGGTCAGAAAATCTTTCTGTATGCCCAACGTGGACATTAACACATCCAGAGCCTATGGTTTATAGACCAAATACATCCTAAACATAGAGCCACTTATCCAACTGTCCGTCCAAAGCCTCTGGTTTGAAGCCTGGATACATCCTAAATATAGAGGCATTTATCCAACTGTCCAGCCAGAGCCTCTGGTTTACAGACCAGATACATCCTATATATAGAGCCATTTATCCAGCTGTCCATTTGGAGCCTCTGGTTTATAGACTGGATACGTCCTAAATATAGAGGCATTTATCCAACTGTCCATCTGGAGCCTCTGGTTTATAGACCGGATACATCCTATATATAGAGGCATTTATCCAGCTGTCCATTCGGAGCCTCTGGTTTATAGACCGGATACATCCTAAATATAGAGGCATTTATCCAACTGTCCATTCGGAGCCTCTGGTTTATAGACCAGATACATCCTAAATATAGAGGCATTTATCCAGCTGTCCATTCGGAGCCTCTGGTTTATAGACCGGATACATCCTAAATATAGAGGCATTTATCCAACTGTCCAGCCAGAGCTTCTGGTTTATAGACCAGATACATCCTAAACATAGAGCCATTTATCCAACTGTCCATCTGGAGCCTCTGGTTTATAGACCGGATACATGCTATATATAGAGCCATTTATCCAGCTGTCCATTCGGAGCCTCTGGTTTATAGACTGGATACGTCCTAAATATAGAGGCATTTATCCAACTGTCCATCCGGAGCCTCTGGTTTATAGACCGGATACATCCTATATATAGAGCCATTTATCCAGCTGTCCATTCGGAGCCTCTGGTTTATAGACTGGATACGTCCTAAATATAGAGGCATTTATCCAACTGTCCATCCGGAGCCTCTGGTTTTTAGACCAGATACATCCTAAATATAGAGGCATTTATCCAACTGTCCAGCCAGACCCTCTGGTTTATAGACCAGATACATCCTAAACATAGAGCCATTTATCCAACTGTCCATCTGGAGCCTCTGGTTTACAGACCAGATACATCCTATATATAGAGCCATTTATCCAGCTGTCCATTCGGAGCCTCTGGTTTATAGACTGGATACGTCTTAAATATAGAGGCATTTATCCAACTGTCCAGCCAGAGCCTCTGGTTTATAGACCAGATACATCCTAAATATAGAGGCATTTATCCAACTGTCCATCCAGAGCCTCTGGTTTACAGACCGGATACATCCTAAATATAGAACCATTTATTCAACTGTCCATTCACAGCCTCTGGTTTATAGACTGGATACATCCTAAATATAGAGCCATTTATCTGTCCATCTAGAGCCTCTGGTTTATAGATCAGATACATCCTAAATGTAGAACCATTTATCCAAATGTCCATTCACAGCCTCTGGTTTATAGACTGGATACATCCTAAATATAGTCATTTATCCAACTGTCCATCTAGAGCCTCTGGTTTATAGAACAGATACATCCTAAATATAGAACCACTTATCCAACTGTCCACCCAGAGCCTCTGGTTTATAGACCGGATACATCCTAAATATAGAGCCACTTATCCAACTCGGCTGCTTCTAGCTTGCTAGCCCTTATCAGTGCAATATATGGAAACTTTGCCTTTTTGGAAGTGGTAGAAAAGTATAGATCTGAGTGTTGTAGACTCGCCACGGACGGCACACTTCGGCGGGATCATAGACGATGGTCAGGAACTGTTTTTCTCATCAGGGCTCCACGTGGTGACAGAGCACTTAGACTGAGTGCTTGGCGTGACCTTGGCTGACCTTCTCCCCCACCACTCAGACATTATTGCTTCCTGTGTTAGTTTTACTATATACAAAGCATTTTTTCTTACCTTCTGAAGGTGAACTACACATCACTCAAGCCCGAAACAACGAAATGGCAGTTTTTTTTACCTTACGTTGGAAAAAGAGCTTACAATCAATAAAGAAGGGTCCCCGAAGCCAACTGAAGTTTGGAATCTTAAAAGTGACAGATG
This sequence comes from Lithobates pipiens, assembly GCF_037356315.1. Classification (NCBI taxonomy): domain Eukaryota; kingdom Metazoa; phylum Chordata; class Amphibia; order Anura; family Ranidae; genus Lithobates; species Lithobates pipiens. The sequence goes on from NW_027507789.1 coordinate 224,010,320, forward strand.
GCCGGGCTCCTCTATTGGATTATGTAATGGGAAGTAATCTGTGCGCTGCAAAATAAATTCCCTCCCTTTCTTTTCCATATCTGTAATCTGATGTTTTGGGAACCTCTAGTTGTGAGGCAGGAAAAAAAAATTCACAAACACGCCCACTACGGATTGTCTCACATTCATAAAGTTTGATCCATTATTACACTTCATTTTTATCTCCGAGCAGCCAATCTGAATTCCACTGTGAAAGGAACCTCTACATTTTATTGTTAAAGCGGGAGTCCACCGGGACTCCGCGTTTTTTTTTTTTTTTTTTAAAGCCAGCAGCTACAAATACTGCCGCCGCCATCTTGGGTATGGGAATCAGGAAATGGAGCCTTTCGGCTTCATTTCCCGGTTCCCTACTGCGCATGCGCGAGCCGCGCTGCGCAATGAGGACGGTCCCCGCTGCCTCTGGGATCTGTGTGTTTCCCAGCAGGCAGCGGGGCACTTGCGGAAGGGGGCGGGCACTTGCGGAAAGGGGCGTGATGTACGCCCCTTTCCGCAGAGAGCTAGCCCGGAAGTGGGTGCAGTTACCTGGATTATCCAGGTAACTGCACCCCCCTCCCCCCTGAAAGGTGCCAATTGTGGCGCCGGAGGGGGGGAGGAATCCGATGAGCGGAAGGTCCATTTTAGGGTGGACCTCCGCTTTAAGATAGGCGACCAGTTTACATTTAGGGATCAATTCGTTGCCTACCTGCTTGCCTACCGGGCACTTTCACCCCCTTCCTGCCCAGGCCAATTTTCAGCACTGTCACAACACTGTACCCATATGGAATTTTTATCATTTTCTTGAGACAGATAAAGCTTTATTTTGGTGGTATTTAGTCTCTGCTGTGGGTTTTAGCTTTTGTTAAACAAACAAAAATATTTTTGGAAAAAAAAAACACCTTTTCTTAGTTTCGGTTATAACATTTTGCAAAGAAGTAATTTTTCTCCTTTACTGATATGTGCGCTGATGAGGCTGCACTGATGGGCACTGGTAGGCTACATGGATGGGCACTGACAGGCACCATTAATGGGCACTTATAGGCAGCACTGATGGGCAATGATAGGCAACATTGATAGGCTGCATTGATGGGCAATGATAGGCAGCATTGATAGGCAGCACTGATGGGCACTGATAGGCAGCACTGATGGGCAATCATAGGCAGCATTGATAGGCAGCACTGATGGGCACTGATAGGCAGCACTGATGGGCAATGATAGGCAGCAATGATGGGCTGCATTGATATGCAGCACTGATAGGCTACACGGATGGGCACTTATAGGCAGCACTGATGGGCAATGATAGGCAGCACTGATGGGCACTGATAGGCAATGATAGGCAGCATTGATGGGCAATGGTAGGCAGCATTGATGGGCAGCACTGATGGGCACTGATAGGCAGCACTGATGAGCAATGATAGGCAGCATTGATAGGCAGCACTGATGGGCAATGATAGGCAGCAATGATGGGCTGCATTGATATGCAGCACTGATAGGCTACACGGATGGGCACTTATAGGCAGCACTGATGGGCAATGATAGGCAATGATAGGCAGCACTGATGGGCAATGATAGGCAGCATTGATGGGCACTGATAGGCTGCACTGATGGGCACTACTGATGGGCAATGATAGGAAGCACTGATGGCACTGATAGGCTGTACTGATGGGTACTGATAGGCAGCACTGATGGGCAGCACTGATGGACATTGATAGGCTGCACTAATGGGCACTGATCTGCAGCACTGATATGTGGCACTGATGGGGCTTCACTGATAACCAGGGCACAAGATTGCAGGTTACCGGCTCTTCTCTCATCACACTGTGACCATGCGTGGGGAATAACCGGAAATTCTGTTTGCACTGTGATCAGCTGTGATTGGACACACCTAATCATGTGGTAAAGGGCCGCTGTTATTGGCCCTTTATCACGATCTGTGAAAGGACACAGCACTTACAGGGCATGCAAGGGGCATGGTTTCCAGGATGATGTCCACGAAAGCCCTTTCCTAGAAACAACAGAGCCATGCTGTAGCCATCTTTCGGCTATGGCACCGTTAGCAATTGGTTAGAAAATTTGCTTAGCCATTTATCTAGCGAGTCTTTGTAACTAGATAATGTAACAATAATAATAATGTAATTAGACAATGTAACAATTCTAGAGAACACTAGAGGGAACTAGTAAACATTGGTTACACTGAATTGCTAATTCCTTCTAGCGTTCTCTTGACTTATGCATTTCCTATGCTCCTCGGCTCCATCTAGCAGTCATTATGTAGCATTTTACCACTGATAGGGGTTCGAACTCTTCCACTTGGACAAAAACACAACAGTTTTGGCTTTGGTTATACTTTCACTTAGCAAAAGTTCAAGGCAGTTTCTTTTCTGGACCATAAAGCAGAACTTCAGCCAAGAATAACAAGTTAAAAGATAAAACCATAACCATCTTTTCCTTCAATCTTCAATCCCGGGAGTAATCCCGTAGTACTTTTTTTCTGCCACTAGATGTCCTCAGTCTGATGGCCAAAACTCAGCATCATTCAACCCACTTCCTTTGAGACCAGGTTGTCCTGAACCCACTCCCAGCCTGTGTTTGGACAGTGAATGGAGAAGCAGCACTGTGATAGGCTCATCACTCTGCTCTCATCAGCATGCTTCCTGTAATCACAAAAACAGCCCTTTCTGCTGCTTTCCCTCTCACATTCTAGCTCTGCCCCCCCCCCCCCCAATATTTACCTGAGCCCCATCTCGATCTAGAAATGTGAACAAACGCCTCGGCTCTCCAGGGACTCTCCCTTCTCATTGGTTGAGATGGCTCCCGCTGCTGTCAATCACAGCCAGTGAGCCAATGAAAAAAGAGAGGGCGGGGCAGAACTGCAGCTCTGTGTACGAATGGACTCAGCAGCGAGCCTGCTCAGGTGCCCCCACTGGAAGCTGCTTGCTCTGGCAGCACTAGGCAGGAGGGAGGGGCCAGGAATGCCGGCGGGGGACCAGAGAAGAGGAGGACTGGGGTTGCTCTGTGCCAACCATTACACAGAGCAGGTAAAAAAAAAATTACTTTAATATCACTTTAAGTAAGCACAAAGCCATGACCGGGTCCTGACCCAGCTGTACCATACCGGAACTTGTCCGCTTCACATTGTGGCCAGTCGGCCCGCCACAGGACTCTACGCTATGCTGCTCGGCAAAGCTACAAAAACAAGAAATATCTTCTGTGCCAACGTGGGAATTTTCATTTATTTATTTAGAAAAGTCATCAGAAGCTTTACATAGAAAGCAGCATTTTGTTAGTTTTGGTACACCGGGCCATTAAATCAGACACGAGTTATATTCCAGGAAAGCCCGTCCTCGTTCAGCCGGCCTCAAAGGCCGCCCTGGAAGCCCAGGGGTTAAAGCGTTCAACTGAGCGCGCCAAGAAGCAATGAAAGTTGCTGTTTTCTCTGGGAGGTCCTCTCGCTTTCATCTAGCAGCAATCAGGCGACTTTAAAGGGCCACTGCTGTTGACATGACCTCTGGAAATTGTAGTCAGGCCCACACCAAGAGAAAATGGTTAGCACAACAGGCCCACATCAAAGGGAAGCCCTAATTGTAGGGTCAGTGTGCTGTCAGAGCCGGGGCTACTGCCGACTGACTGTCAGCTCCTCAGTCGGGTTTTTACACAGGACGCCGCCGCCATGAAGGCAACCAGCAATCAAGGCTTTCTGATGACCCAACATAACAACCTCACTGATATGTGTCTAACAGGCAGGCAAGCAAATAAAACAAATTCAGTTCCTGTTCACCATAAACCCTTTAACATTTGGTGTCACCAAGACCTTTCCTCTTCACCACTTCGCTGTGTATTTGCCACATGGAAATACAGTATCTAATACTCTCATCAACTAAAGATAGCCACAAACTATACAATAGGCTTGATCAGGGATGTTTTTCTCAGAGAATAAGTGCAAGTGCTCCCCCCTTCTGAGTCACCACTTGTCTCCACCCCCTACCCTCCTCCAAGCTCTATCCCTTGGTTCCACCCCCTACCCTCCTCCAAGCTCCATCCCTTGTCTCCACCCCCTACCCTCCTCCAAGCTCTATCCCTTGGTTCCACCCCCTACCCTCCTCCAAGCTCCATCCCTTGGTTTCACCCCCTACCCACCTCCAAGCGCCATCCCTTGGTTCCACCCCCTACCCACCTCCAAGCACCTTCCCTTGGTTACATCCCCTTACCCACCTCCAAGTACCATCCCTTGGTTCCACCCCCTACCCACCTCCAAGCACCATCCCTTGTCTTCAACCCCTACCCACCTCCAAGCACCATCTCTTGGTTCCACCCCCTACCCACCTCCAAGCACCATCCTTTGTCTCCCCCCCCTACCCACCTCCAAGCACCATCCCTTGTCTCCACCCCCTACCCACCTCCAAGCACCATCCCTTGTCTCCACCCCCTACCCATCTCCAAGCACCATCCCTTGGTTCCACTCCCTACCCATCTCCAAGCACCATCCCTTGTCTCCACTCCCTACCCATCTCCAAGCACCATCCCTTGGTTCCACCCCCTACCCACCTCCAAGCACCATCTCTTGTCTCCACCCCCTACCCACCTCCAAGCACCATCTCTTGGTTCCACTCCCTACTCACCTCCAAGCACCATCCCTTGTCTCCACCCCCTACCCACCTCCAAGCACCATCCCTTGGTTCCACCCCCTACCCATCTCCAAGCACCATCCCTTGGTTCCAGCCCCTACCCACCTTCAAGCACCATCCCTTTGTTCCACCCCCTACCCACCTCCAAGCACCATCCCTTGGTTCCACCCCCTACCCACCTCCAAGCACCATCTCTTGTCTCCACCCCCAAGCACCATCCCTTGGTTACATCCCTTACCCAGCTCCAAGTAACTTCCATTGGTCCCACCTCCAAGCACCATCCCTTGGTTCCACCACCTACCCATCTCCAAGCACCATCCCTTGTCTCCACCCCCACCCACCTCCAATAGACCACTCCCACAACAATAGACCCATCCAGCAACAATAGATCCCCACCAGGGACAATAGATTCTCCAGCAGCCAGCACCAACAGACCTCCAGCACACCCCTGACACCACCTGTAATTACATACATTCACTGCTGTGTGTCCCTTACAACCCCCCCCCCCCCCCCCATAACCTAGACCCCAAAAATCCAATCAATTTGTATCAAATCAGGGAGGCCCTACCATCAAGCATACATGTTTGATGGTAGATCTAAAGACAATCATACCATGTGATTGCATAGTGTACAGTCACCTTAGGTCAGTGATTCTTATTGTGACCAAGACACAGTAAATTCTTCCAAAACCTTCCATGCTCCAACAGTAAAAATATAAATTGTTTATACACATGTGATAAAAGTATAGGAATACAAACTATGGACTAGAATTGTGGATGGTTCTGGTTGGGGCTGGGCTTTACTGCAGCAGGATTGGTGGGCCTGTAGGGGATTAGGTTTTCTGGAGACAGCTTGGAGGGGGGGGGGGGCAACGGTGGGTGATGGGGGTCTCTGCAGAGGGCTAGGGGTCTCTTCATGAGTCTGGGCTTTTGCAGGGGCAATATGGGAGGCTGGAGGGCACTATGGGGGCTGGGAGGCATTATGGGACACTTTTATGGGCACTGTAAGCATCTGTAGCAAGCTGGGGGCAATGTATGGGGAAGGGGGGTGTTGGGATGGGGAGGCACTGTGGGCCAGGGACCAATGGATGAGAACTACTGCCTTTGGCGCATGTGGTCAACTCCACACCTTTCATACATTCGAATATTTGGCGGCACGGCTTATAAGAGGCACAACAAGTAATGGCTTCTCTGCATTCTGTGAGTTTTTTTCTAGTTCAGTCACGGAGAAACAACCATCTACCAGAAGAGAGACAATAAAGACAGATCTTAACTTGTCGCCAAAGGCAGTTTTACTGTTTCATGTCCATAATGATTATGTTACATACAAAGCAACAGTCATCTTGCAATGATACAATGTATGTGTAAATGTCACCGATTATCACCACTTACCACCCTCTCCCCCTTCCCACCCTTTACCACCCCGCCTCTCTCTAAGACTGACAGCAAATGAGGAGAAAATTCACCTCCGGTATATCAGATAGAAATAAAAATACTTTTCTTTATCAGACGCATTTTTCTCTCAGTCTGGGCTTAGTTATAGGGGACTGTTAGCTCCGACAAGGCACAGATTTGGGGCGAAATGCATCAGTGGAGTCACATAAAAAGTATTTCACCCTCAATCTGGGCTTAGCTCTATGAGATGGTGTCTATGACTATGCCTAGACTGAGGGTGAAATGTGTGAATGGAGGAATCACCTATGACACATTTCCCCCTCAATCTGGACTTAGCCCTATGAGGTGGTGTCTATGACTAAGCCTAGACTGAGGGTGAAATGTGTCGATGGAGGAATCACCTATGACACATTCCCCCCTCAATCTGGGCTTAGCCCTATGAGATGGTGTCTATGACTAAGCCTAGACTGAGGGTGAAATGTGTCGATGGAGGAATCACCTTTGACACATTCCCCCCTCAATCTGGATTTAGCCCTATGAGATGGTGTCTATGACTAAGCCTAGACTGAGGGTGAAATGTGTCAGTGGAGGAATCATTTACTGACACATTTGACATGCAATCTGGGCTTAGTCATTGTAGACTGTGACTATGACTAAGCCCACATTGAGGGGGGAAATGCGTGAGTGCATAAATTGCAGCTAACGCAATCTGGGCTTAGTCATATGGGATGGTGTCTATGACTAAGCCTAGACTGAGGGTGAAATGTGTCAGTGGAGTAATCACAGCTGCTGTATTTCACAATCTGGGCTTAGTCACCGTAGACTATGACTAAGCCCGCACTGAGGGGGAAATGTGTGAGTGGATGAATAACAAATGACGCATTTTACCCTCAATCTGGACTTAGTCATATGAGATGGTGTCTATGATTAAGCCCATACTGAGGGGGAAATGCGTGAGTTGAGTCATCACAGTTGACACATTTCACCCTCAACCTGGTCTTAGTCTTCTATGACTAAGGACTTATGCTGCGTACACACGACCGGGCTTTTTGAAAGCAAAGGTGCAAAGGTCCAACGGAACAAATCCGTCGGACAATTCGATCATGTGTGGGCTCCATCGGACCTTTGCTGTCCAAAAATCTGATGGACTTTAGAAATAGAACATGTTTCAAATTTTTCTGCCGGAACTCCACCGGACCCAGTTCTTAACGAGAAATCCGTTCGTGTGTATGTTAGTCCGACGGACAAAAACTGATGCTAGGGCAGTTATTGGTTACTGGCTATGAACTTCCTTATTCTAGTCCGGGCGTACATCATCACGTTCGAATCCTTTGGACTTTAGTGTGATTGTGTGTGGCCAAGTCCGTTCATTCGGACAGTCCGTTGGAACTCCGCCGAAACTCCGCCGGGAAGACCGTCAGACCTAGTCCGTCGAAAAGTCCGGTCCTTGTGTATGCGGTATAAGTCCAGTTTGAGGGTGAAATGTGTCAGTTTTGATTACTCAACTCACGCGTTTCCCCCTCAATCAGGGCTTAATCATAGACACCATCTCGTATGACTAAGTCCAGATTGAGGGTGAAATGCGTCATTTGTTATTCATCAACTCACACATTTCCCCCTCAGTGTGGGCTTAGTCATAGTCTAGAGTGACTAAGCCCAGATTGTGAAATACATCAGATGCGATTCCTCCACTGACACATTTCACCCTCAATCTGGACTTAGTCATAGTGTACTAAGACTAGGGACTACAACTAAGCCCATTTTGAGGGTGAAACGCATCAGTTGAGAAGTCAAACCTGGCAAGGGTTAAGATGTTGGAATGATTATGCAATACTGTCAAGAAAGCTTATTTCGCTTGAGGAGAGAAAAAAAAACACAAACGGCTTGCGGCCTGGACCTTTGCTTGTTCTGTGGGGAGGAGGCGAATCCCAGAGGGCCTAGCATATATACATAGATCATACTTATATCAGCACATTATAAACATTGTAGTTTGGAGTAAATTACCTGGTGATCACCGTGAAAAGATTTTACTCAATAAAAAAAAACAAAAAAACAATTGAACGAATCTTTGGGGAAATATTTGAATGTGAACATCGCACGGTTGGCGGCGTTTTGCGCGGACTGTCCGCTGTGTTCTGGACAGTTGGCGATGCTGCCAGTTCACAAGTTGTGCGAAGTGCCCGCTCGGGGCTGCCCCTGATTTTTGCTGACATTCATGTAGATTTCACACACATGGAGATGATTAATCTGCTTCACGGAGGAACAGCTACCACATTCTCCCTCTTACTGGAAAAACATGTTGACATCTTTTTTCTATAATCAGCCCTTACAGAGATTGGCTGCTCTAATCATTTCATTGTTGAACAAATCTTAACCGTGGTGGGTTTTGGACTGTGTGTGTTTTTGTTTTGTTTTTTTTCTCCTTAGCTGCAGGATAAATTCACTTGTTTACTCGAGTCACCCGGGAACTTTTTACACCGACGCCGCTGCCTACACTTTTTCTATCAGTCCTACATAAGACTCCATAGCTGGGCTTGGATCTATACTAACCCAAGTGCAGCCATCACACCGTCCAAATATGACGCTACCAAAATAAAGAATTACATTACTCCAGATAAATGGATAGTGACATAACAATAAATGAAGGGCTAGCTTCTGCTAAGGGCTCCGAATGGCTATGATCAAATTGAGAGGACCTGTCACAAGGTGAGAGGTTGCAACATTGTAACTTTGTAGAGTCACAAGGTGAGAGGCTGCAACATTGTAACTTTGTAGGGAGTCACAAGGTGAGAGGCTGCAACATTGTAACTTTGTAGAGTCACAAGGTGAGAGGCTGCAACATTGTAAGCTTGTAGGGAATCACAAGGTGAGAGGCTGCAACATTGTAACTTTGTAGAGAGTCACAAGGTGAGAGGTTGCAACATTGTAACTTTGTAGAGAGTCACAAGGTGAGAGGCTGCAACATTGTAACTTTGTAGGGAGTCACAAGGTGAGAGGCTGCAACATTGTAACTTTGTAGGGAGTCACAAGGTGAGAGGCTGCAACATTGTAGCTTTGTAGGGAATCACACGGTGATAGGCTGCAACATTGTAACTTTGTAGTAAGTCACAAGGTGAGAGGCTGCAACATTGTAACTTTGTAGAGAGTCACAAGGTGAGAGGCCGCAACATTGTAACTTTGTAGAGAGTCACAAGGTGAGAGGCTGCAACATTGTAACTTTGTAGGGAGTCACAAGGTGAGAGGCTGCAACATTGTAGCTTTGTAGGGAATCACAAGGTGATAGGCTGCAACATTGTAACTTTGTAGTAAGTCACAAGGTGAGAGGCTGCAACATTGTAACTTTGTAGAGAGTCACAAGGTGAGAGGTTGCAACATTGTAACTTTGTAGAGAGTCACAAGGTGAGAGGCTGCAACATTGTAACTTTGTAGGGAGTCACAAGGTGAGAGGCTGCAACATTGTAACTTTGTAGTAAGTCACAAGATGAGAGGCTGCAACATTGTGTCACCCATAGACAAGGGATTATTTCCGAGAGAGACATAATAAACCATTTTAACTCCCCGGCACACACCAACAAAAGAGGTAACAGTTTTGGGGGGCCTGGCCCTTTAAATATTTCTATTAGTCTGTCTTAGCAAGCCCATAGGCAGGATGACAAATGTCCGTAACATGATGCGATTTATGTCCTCGATTCTTCGTCTTTACACAGAACGTTCTGTTCTGTCATTACTTAGTAAAAAATAAAAAAAAATAAAAGATATAATCATATTAATCTAATAAACTCATTAACTAGACTGAAAACACTTGTCCAGCAAGGCATAATAGTCATGCCCCACCCCCAAATCCTATGGGTGCAACTAAGGCCAATGTTGCCATGTACGAGAATTTTATTTTTCCAAACATACTATGGCTGGCGTCACGGGCAGGCGCAGAGTCACCTATGTATAAAATTATAACTTAAAAAATCTTGCCATGCCTCTTACTAAATGCCCCAGACTGTCTCCTTTTCCAAAAGAGGGTAATTTGGGAGGGGGGGGGGGGGTATTTGTACAGTCCTGGCATTCTGGGGCCTCAAGAAATTAGATCGGCCGTCTGTACATCGGGATTGAACGATTTTTAAATATATATATTTGTAGACACAAACTTCCATACATAGCAAATCAATACACACATACTGGGCTTTTTGTTTTTTGTTTTTTTACCAAAGACATGTAGCAGAATACATTTTGCCTTAAATTTATGAAGAATTTTTTTTTTTCAAAATTTTCAGTTTTTTTTTCATTTATATAATTAAAAAATAAAAAACCCAGTGGAGATCAAATGCCACCAAAGTAAAGCTCTATTTGTGTGAAAAAATTTATATCAATTTAATTTGAGTACAGTGTTGCAAGATCACGCAATTACCAGTTAAAGTAGTGCAGTGCTGAATGGCAAAAAATGGCCTGGTCATGAAGGGGGGTAAAACCTCCCAAGCCCATGCAGTTAAAAAGTTAAGAGTTTTTTACTTGGGGAATTGGGGGGGGGGGGGGGATACATTATAAATGGGCTTTCCATTTTCAGTCAACATCTACTTTAAATGCGTAATTCCAATATTTTAAATGCAACAGATCATTTCGACTTACTATGAGCAATTGCTAATGTTTATTGGTTTTATGAATGGATGAGTATGCCTACACATCTGTATTGTTAACGATGTTGTATTGTACTTTGCAAAATGACTGTATATCTAAACAAATGTACCAAAGTAAATTGTATCTTATATCCTGAATATTTTTCTACATAGTTTTATTTTCATTCATTTCATTTATTTTTTTGTTTGGGCACATACTGTACAAACGCAGTGCACATGGGTTTAATGCTGTATTATATTGGCCACGTTATCACTAACTAAGCACAATACATATTACACCAATTATTGTATATTCATTTGTATAATTTTTCACACACTTATGTGGTTTTTGGCACTGAACTTAGTTAGGCCACTAATTTGGTTTCTTTTTATTGCTATACTTCATGCAATCCAAAATGGACAACCAAGCAGACGTCACACATATGGTGTGTACTCTATAAATACATATATTTTTATCCAGCAACACGCCTCATTTAAAGTCCCATTTCCCCCTTTTTTGAATATTGATCTGTGATACTTATGTACATGGGAGGAGCCTGTGATACTTATGTACATGGGAGGAGCCTGTGATATTTATGTACATGGGAGGAGCCTGTGATACTTATGTACATGGGAGGAGCCTGTGATACTTATGTACATGGGAGGAGCCTGTGATACTTATATACATGGGAGGAGCCTGTGATACTTATGTACATGGGAGGAGTCTGTGATACTTATGTACATGGGAGGAGCCTGTGATACTTATGTGCATGGGAGGAGCCTGTGATACTTATGTACATGGGAGGAGTCTGTGATACTTATGTACATGGGAGGAGCCTGTGATATTTATGTACATGGGAGGAGTCTGTGATACTTATGTACATGGGAGGAGCCTGTGATATTTATGTACATGGGAGGAGTCTGTGATACTTATGTACATGGGAGGAGTCTGTGATACTTATGTACATGGGAGGAGCCTGTGATACTTATGTACATGGGAGGAGCCTGTGATACTTATGTACATGGGAGGAGCCTGTGATACTTATGTACATGGGAGGAGTCTGTGATATTTATGTACATGGGAGGAGTCTGTGATACTTATGTACATGGGAGGAGCCTGTGATACTTATGTACATGGGAGGAGTCTGTGATACTTATGTACATGGGAGGGGCCTGTGATACTTATGTACATGGGAGGAGCCTGTGATATTTATGTACATGGGAGGAGCCTGTGATACTTATGTACATGGGAGGAGTCTGTGATACTTATGTACATAGGAGGAGTCTGTGATACTTATGTACATGGGAGGAGTCTGTGATACTTATGTACATGGGAGGAGCCTGTGATACTTATGTACATGGGAGGAGCCTGTGATACTTATGTACATGGGAGGAGCCTGTGATACTTATGTACATGGGAGGAGCCTGTGATACTTATGTACATGGGAGGAGTCTGTGATACTTATGTACATGGGAGGAGCCTGTGATACTTATGTACATGGGAGGAGTCTGTGATACTTATGTACATGGGAGTTTTTTTTTCTTTTTATTAAATTTGCAAAGATTTCAAAACAAACATCTCTAACGTTGTCATTATGGGGGATTGTTTGTAGAATTTTGGGGAAAATAATGAATTTAATCCATTTTGGAATAAGGCTGTAGCATAACAAAATGTGGAAAAAGTGAAGTGCTGTGAATACTTTCCGGATGCACTGTATCTAAGTTGCAAACAAAGACTCTCAAAAAGTTTGACCCATTTCCTCCAAATGTTACAAAGTGCAAACATTGCCTCTTTCCAAGGCTCTCAGAGCCGCGCATCGTACATGGGGGGGGGGGGGGGAGATAGGTGCCGCCAATAAAGCCCCAACACAGGAGATAGCAACGGCTACCGAAAAGCCCCCCCCACTCCACCAGAATTAACTTGTTTCTCGTCCTCAGAAACAGCGCACAAAGCGCCCCCACAGAGGATACCCTTCACGAAGATGCAGTTAAACTTCGCCACACAGAAACAAACAGGGGAGCCTGTCTGCGATATCGCATTTCATTCTCTAGCAAATGATGTGGAAGCCGCTGGGGACGAGCAGGCCGTTTCTTGAATCTGGGCGATTAACCATTTGCTGAGCCCCACAAAAAAAAAAAAAAAAAAAATGCAAGATGGCAAATGTACGCCTGGGATTGGCCTGCAAAATACCCCCCCAAAAAGATTAAAAAATATCTGCAATTGTGACAGTTTTTCTTTTCTTTTTTTTTTTTTTTAACACAAATGCAAATAAACAGAAAACAACAGACGGTGTTGCAATGTTATACTGACACAAAATAAGTCAAGGTCAACTAATTAGCCTTGAGCATTATTCTCACTCTTTTAGAACATCTGTGTTACTAGTGGAA
>NW_027507789.1:224030848-224045848 GCF_037356315.1 Lithobates pipiens
CAGTATCAGCACTATTTTCATCATTATTAACCAAAGTCTTGGCGTTTTTATCAACTGGGTCCATATTATGAACATGTGGCATCTCAGGGTTATTACCCTCTACAACAGGAACAGAGGGACTAGTTTCTTCCCAGTCTCTGGACCTTTCAGATAGTTCTCCTTGTCTCCAAAGTTTTGCAAATAATGGACAGTCTCGTCCTATGATAACGTCATGTACCAAGTTCTTTACCACCCCCACCTCTTGAGTACCAGTGCCACATGCTGTGGAGATGGACACCGAGATGAGAGGGTACTCTCTAGTGTCCCCATGAATGCACACAACCCGCAAAATTTTGCTTACCGGACCGATCTTCCCAATTACTCTAGGGTGAACCAGGGTTACCATGCTTCCAGAGTCCAGCAAGGCCCATGCAGGGTGGTGGTTCACTTGGACTTCACACTCAAAATTCCTCTCTCCAAGGTCAAGATGTGTTGTACACGATTTATGGGCATAAAAAGACCCCCTCCGAAGAACCCCGCATTCCATGGGTTCTTCCTGCAATGGGCAGTGGGCCCGGGTATGGCCCCAGGCATGACATCGCCAACATTGTACATCCCCTCCTCTCCGATCAGGAACAGGTCGCTGAGGGGGTAACGGGTGTGACTCTTGGCCTTCCGGGGTGTTGGTTCCAGGGCTCCTGGGGACATCCGTTCGAAGGGCGGCAGTTGGTCGGAAGGGCCGTGGCCGACTGGGCCCTTGACGCTTGGTGGGGCCAAGCAGATCCTCCACCACCGTATATCGTTCCACCATCTCAACAAGGCCGTTCGCGGTTTTGGGGTCTCCATGACTGACCCACCGTTGAAGGTCATCTGGCAGTGACCTTAAGTACCGGTCCAGCACGATCCGCTCCACAATTTGGGGGCCAGACAACACTTCGGGCTGTAGCCATTTTTTTACTAGTTGCACCAGGTCATGCATTTGAGATCGTGGTGGCCGGTTTGAACGATACTTCCATTGGTGCACTCGTTGGGCCCGAACGGCCGTAGTCACCCCCAACCGAGCCAGTATTTCTGCCTTTAGTTTTTGATAATTTTTAGCATCTTCTGGTGGTAGGTCAAAATAGGCTTTTTGAGAATCTCCGGTGAGGAAGGGAGCAATTAAGCCGGCCCACTGGTCCTGGGGCCACCCTTCTCTCTCTGCCGTCCTCTCAAATGTTGCCAGAAACGCCTCTACGTCATCACTCGGGGACAACTTCTGCAAGAAATGGCTTGCCCTTATGGTCACCTGGTTGCCAGGGGCAACGGCCACTTGTTCACGGACCTGAGAAAGCTGCTGCACTGCTTCTTTTAAGGCCGCCATCTGATCCTGCATAACCCCTTGTTGGGTCGCTTGCTGGGCTGCTAACTGGGCCACCAACAGGCGAGTATTTTCTTGCTGCAAAGCCAGTGCCTCGTTGTGCTGCGTTGCTAAGCGCTGATTAGCTTCCTCATGGCGGGTCTGCGCTTGTATATTTGCCAAGGACAGCTGTTTAATTAGCTCCTCCATTGTTTCAGCTTTCCGCAGTTGTGCAGCTTTAACCCAGGACATAAATTCACTGTACTGTCCCTTTAAATGTCAGTTCAAATTCACAAAAAAAAAAAAAAAAAATAGCAAGAAAAAAATGCCTGTTACTTTGTCCTGCCCGCATTCGAGCACCACTTGTAATGTTCGGGGGACCAGGTAGACCGCAGGACACAGGCTTTTCATACAACAAACGGTTTATTAACTTAAATAGCTTTACAGCAGCCAAAAACAAAAGGAAAAAGATTTGTAGTCTCACCGACTTGCAAAGTCCAGAACAGCTGTCCTTATCAGAAACAGAGCTTGGTCTTGATGGCAGGTAGCTTCTCCTACCAGGAGCCTTCCAAACAGGACACTGCTGTCCACTTCATTTGCTGCAACCCAAAACAAACGCCAAACACCATCCACCATGTGTTCTCCACTCCTCCACACCCATCTACAACTTCCTGTCTTGCCTTTTAAAGACACTTCCTCTAACAGGTGGGTTAATCAATTTTCATTCCCTAAAGAGAGCACAACCCAAACAGAGGGGAAATATAGCGTCCTTCCAGGACCCAGCCACGGCGTCCATTACAATATATATATATATACACACATATATATATATATATATATATATATATATATACACACACACATATATACAGTGGTGTGAAAAAGTGTTTGCCCCCTTCCTCATTTCCTGTTCCTTTGCATGTTTGTCACACTTAAGTGTTTCGGAACATCAAACCAATTTAAACAATAGTCAAGGACAACACAAGTAAACACAAAATGCAATTTGTAAATGAAGGTGTTTATTATTAAAGGTGAAAAAAAATCCAAACCATCATGGCCCTGTGTGAAAAAGTGATTGCCCCCCTTGTTAAAACATACTATAACTGTGGTTGTCCACACCTGAGTTCAATTTCTCTAGCCACACCCAGGCCTGATTATTGCCACACCTGTTCACAATCAAGGCATCACTTAAATAGGAGCTGCTTGACACAGTAAGGTCCACCAGAAGATCCTTAAAAGCTACACATCATGCCGAGACCCAAAGAAATTCAGGAACAATTGAGAAAGAAAGTAATTGAGATCTATCAGTCTGGAAAGGGTTATAAAGCCATTTCCAAAGCTTTGGGAATCCAGCGAACCACAGTGAGAGCCATTATCCACAAATGGTGAAGACATGGAACAGTGGTGAACCTTCCCAGGAGTGGCCGGCCGCCCAAAATTACCCCAAGAGCGCAGCGACGACTCATCCAAGAGGTCACAAAAGACCCCACAACAACATCCAAGGAACTGCAGGCCTCACTTGCCTCAGTTAAGGTCAGCGTTCATGCCTCCACCATCAGGAAAAGACTGGGCAAAAATGGCCTGCATGGCAGAGTTCCAAGGAGAAAACCACTGCTGAGCAAAAAGAACATCAAAGCTCGTCTCAATTTCTCCACAACACATCTTGATGATCCCCAAGACTTTTGGGACAACATTCTGTGGACCGATGAGACAAAAGTGGAACTCTTTGGAAGGTGTGTGTCCAAGTATATCTGGCGTAGAAGGAACACTGCATTTCATAAAAAGAACATTATACCAACAGTAAAATATGGTGGTGGTAGTGTGATGGTCTGGGGCTGTTTTGCTGCTTCAGGACCTGGAAGACTTGCCGTGATAAAAGGAACTATGAATTCTGCTGTCTACCAAGAGATCCTGAAGGAGAATGTCCGACCATCTGTTCGTGTACTCAAGCTGAAACGAACTTGGGTTCTGCAGCAGGACAATGATCCTAAACACACCAGCAAGTCCACCACCGAATGGCTGAAGAAAAACAAAATGAAGACTTTGGAGTGGCCTAGCCAAAGTCTTGACCTGAATCCTATTGAGATGTTGTGGTATGACCTTAAAAAGGCCGTTCATGCTCGAAAACCCTCTAATGTAACTGAATTAGGACAATTCTGCAAAGATGAGTGGGCCAAAATTCCTCCAGGACGCTGTAAAAGCCTCATTGCACGTTATCGCAAACGCTTGGTTGCAGTTGTTGCTGCTAAGGGTGGCCCAACCAGTTATTAGGTTTAGGGGGCAATCACTTTTTCACACAGGGCCATGATGGTTTGGATTTTTTTTCACCTTTAATAATAAACACCTTCATTTACAAATTGCATTTTGTGTTTACTTGTGTTGTCCTTGACTATTGTTTAAATTGGTTTGATGTTCCGAAACACTTAAGTGTGACAAACATGCAAAGGAACAGGAAATGAGGAAGGGGGCAAACACTTTTTCACACCACTGTATATATATATATATATATATACACACACACACATATATATATATATATATATATATATATATATATGTGTGTGTGTGTATATATATGTGTGTGTGTGTGTGTGTATATATATATATATATATATATATACACATACATATATATATATATACACACATATATATATATATATATATATATATATATATATATATATATATATATATATATATATATATACACATACATATATATATATACACACACATATATATATATATATATATATATATATACACATATATACCCACATGTTTGTTATTAAATAAAAAAATGAACCCTTACAATAACTTTTAAATGTTAAAATGGTAAAACGAGGACGAAACTAAGATAATAAGTTAAAAGTTGGTCTCAGCTGCTTAACCACTTAAGGAGCGCCCCGCGTACATATACTGCAGCAGGGCGGCCCTTTAGCACAAAATCACGTGCCTGCATGCGATTTCCTCCATTGGGTCTGGGGTGCGCGCATGCACACATCGCCGGAGCGGGAGCCAATCAGTGGGTCTGGCGGCCGCTAGGGCTGCCGGCCACCCGCGATTGTTCTCTGGAGTGACAGAATGATAGTCTGCCTATGTAAACAAGGCAGACCGTCGTTCTGTCAGACAGGGGAGAGAGAAAGATTTGTGTTTCCTGCTAATCAGGAACACAGATGTGTCTCTTCCTCCAGCCAGTCCATCCCTTACACAGTAAAACCCGGTTCACACAGGGGCAACTTATCAGGCGACTTAGCCGCCTGACAAGTTACGTTCCGTTCTGTACTAAGGAACCATTCTAATAGGAGCGACTCAAGTCGCTCCGACTTAGAAAAAGGTCCCTGTACTACTTTTGGGGCGACTTCAGGCGACTTGCATTGACTCCTATACAGAAGTCATTTTGCAAGCCGCCGCTGAAGTCGTGTGCAGATCGCCAGAGGCAGTCACGCTGCAAGTCGCGCTGCCTCTGTGGGAACTGGCAGTAAGAAAGCACACCCAGGGAACACAGTTAACCCTTTGATTGCCTCTGATGTTAACCCCTTCCCTGCCAGTGTAATATATACAATGACAGTGCATTTTTTTTTTTTTTAGCACTGATCACTGTATTGGTATCACTGGTCCCAAAAAAGTGTCACTTATGCCCCGTACACACGACCGGACTTTCCGGTGGACAATTCCGACGGACTTTGCAGCTGAGGTCCGCCGGACTTTCAAACGAACGGACTTGGCCACACACGATCACTCCAAAAGTCAGACGGATTCGAACGTTATGACGTAGAATAAGGAAGTTCATAGCCAGTAGCCAACAGCTGCCCTAGCGTCGGCTTTAGTCCGTCGGACTAGCACACAGACGACCGGATTTTTCGATCGGACTTGAGTCCGTCGGAAAAATTTGAAGCAAGTTTTATTTCTAGGTCCGCTGGACTTTTGGGAAGAAAAAGTCCACTGGAGCCCACACACCATCGAATTGTCCGAGGGATTCCAGTCCGCCGAACCAAGTCCGTAGAAAAGTCTGGCATTAGTGTCAGATTTGTCCGTCGCAATGTCGCAGTCCTGTAATAAAAAAAAAAAGTCCACAAATCTATCCCATAGTTTGTAGATGCTATAACTTTTACATGAACAAACCAATATATACGCTTTTTGGGATTTTTTTTTACCAAAAATATGTAGCAGAATACATATTGGCCTAAAGTAAATGAAGAAATTCAATTTTTTTTTTAAATATTTTTTTTGCAATTCTTTTAGACAAAAACACACAGAAATACAGAAACCACCTAATTTGCATACAGAACACGGAGCACTTCTCTGGACCAAACATACGATTATTAAACCACTATTACATGGTAGTGCCAAGTGAAAGAATGTCTAAAGAAAGGCCCTGTGCTCCGGCGTCTAGGAAGTCTCTGCAGCCCGCGTGACATTTTGTAGGGTAAACACCGTTTATATATAGACTATAAAATGACCCAAAGGGCCTATAGCAAAAGACGAGAAAGAGGAAGAGGAGAAAGAAATAAAGAGGAAAAAAAAGGAAAAAGAAGGGGGGTAAGGGTTAAAATAGCCATTAGTCAATCCCTCTAGGCTCGGGGAGCCCCCCCCCCCAATACATCCATGGAAGTTTAAGTCAACAAACAAACTCATGCCAAGAAAACCATTTTTTGAGAGATTTCTCCCGATGGCCCTTCTCCGAGGCCACCAAATCCTCCATTGCATTAAAGGGGGGTAAATGTTTTTTCACCTTAAGGTTACTTATCTGAACCCCTCGAACTTGTCCCACGGCCGTCTCTTGGCTAGGGGGCTCTCGGCTGTTAATTGGATAAATTGATAGCAGTGCAGCCATTGGTTCCCGCTGCTGCTAATCAAATCCAATGACATGGCTGCCGGGGGGGTGAGTCCTGCATTCGCCATCTATGGATGCTGAATGATGGACTCGGGAGCGTACCCGCAAGGTAAACCCCCGGGAAAGAGCGATTCTCCAAGGGGGTTATCTAATGCGGGAAGGAGGAGCGAGAGCTGCCGGGGGACCCCAGAAGAGGAGGATCGGGGCCACTCTGTGCAAAAGGAGCTGTGGAGGTAAGTATGATATGGAAAAAAAAAAAAGAAACCTTTAGTATCACTTTAAGAAATTTCAATTTTGTACATTGTTTATTGGGTATGTTTTATTGCAGAAAGTAAAAATATATATATATTTTTTTTTTCAAAATTGTTGGTCTTTTTTTGTTTATAGAGCAACACTTTAAGAAATTCAGGGTATGTTATTGTATTGCAGAAAGAAAGAAAAAATGTTTTTTTCAAAATTGTCTGTCTTTATTTGTTTTTAGCGCAAAAAAAAAAAAAATAGCAGCGGTGATCAAATACCACCAAAAGAAAGTTCTATTTGTGGGGGAAAAAAATAGATCAATTTTATTTGGGTACAGTGTTGCATTACGGCGCAATTGTCAGTTAGAGTAACGCAAAAAAAAAAAAAAATGGCCTGGTCAAGAAGGGGGTAAAACCTTTCCGGAGCTGATGTGCTTAAAGAAAGACCAACATCCACGAAGAACACATAATTCACACTGAGGCCGCGTACACACGCGCGGACTGTTCGCCCAACTTTGTCCGTCCAACAGTTTCAGCAAACAGTCCGCTCAAAATTAGCATGGACGGACATGCCCACACACGACGAACGAACAGTTTGCTGAAACCGTGCGCGATGACGTGAACAGCATGTACGACGGGACGAAAAATACGACGTCCTATACACTGCATTATAGCTTTCGGCGTGAAAATCCTTTCTGAGCATGCGCGCAACTTTGTTTGACGAACAAGCCTACACACGAGCGGGCTGTTCGCTGAAACAAGGTTTCAGCGGACAGTTTTTCGGAAATTCCGAAAAACCCTTGTCCGTCCAACTGTCCGCTGAAACTGTCCGCTGAAAGCCCACACACGAGCGGACTGTCCGCCCAAACACTGTTCAGCGGACAAAGTTGGGCGAACAGTCCGCCCGTGTGTACGCGGCCTGATAATACTCCGCTAATGAAATGCAGTGGAAAACATGAGCTTTACAGAAATACTGAATTGAAAGGGGAAAAAAAAACAGCGAGATGAATATTGCACCCATTTATAATTAGCTCCTCTGTTGATATTAAAAGTTAAAATAACAAGAGAGGCCTGGAGGGGAGAAGAAGTCGTCCCGATGAAGGAAAAACATTTCTGTCCTAAAAACAGTTTGTTGATCTAATCTGCGGGCAAGAAAAAAAAAAAAAGATAACCTCTAACCGCAGCGCAAGAGAAAGAACAAAAAAAGAAAATAAAACACACTTCACCACAACAAATCTTCAACGTGTAACCGACAATTACTGTTACACTTCCAGATCTAACAAGAGCGACTTCCAGCTCAGGACCGGGAGACACACGTTTACTGGATATCACTCTTCCTGTGCAACAATGTTACCAAAACAGTTTGAGAAGATAACAATCCATAGCCAAACCTGAGAGGGTTACTTTTACACAAACCACTAGCAAAATGCTAAATCTAAATGAGCTGCACTAAGTGTTATATTATCTTGTTCCTTAATATTCATCAATATTTAAATGGTTTTCGTTATGGTTAAAGTGGACCTGTCAGTAACTTCACAAGTCTGCATAAATAATTTCCTGACATATGTCAAAATATACAGCAACAGTATGACTTTTCAGCAAAGCTCCACCTTTGCTCATTGTAGGTCTAGTAGCTTTGCCTAGGCGGAGATGATGTCATCAGTCTGCTGCAGGCAGGAGGAAGCATACTGTATGGAAAGCACTGCCGAAATTGTCAGCGCTGTGCAAATATCTGTCATAAATAAATACAATTTCCTTAGTCTGCTCTACGAGGTGAGAGGCTGCAACATTGTAACTTTGTAGAGTCACAAGGTGAGAGGCTGCAACATTGTACATTTGTAGAGTCACAAGGTGAGAGGCTGCAACATTGTAACTTTGTAGAGTCACAAGGTGAGAGGCTGCAACATTGTAATTTTTGTAGGGAGTCACAAGGTGAGAGGCTGCAACATTGTAACTTCGTAGGGAGTCACAAGGTGAGAGGCTACAACATTGTAACTTTGTAGAGTCACAAGGTGAGAGGCTGCAACGTTGTAACTTTGTTAGGGAGTCACAAGGGTGAGAGGCTACAACATTGTAACTTTGTAGGAGTCACAAGGTGAGAGGCTGCAACATTGTAACTTTGTAGAGTCACAAGGTGAGCGGCTGCAACATTGTAACTTTGTAGGGAGTCACAGGGTGAGAGGCTGCAGCAAGGTACTGATCTGTATCAGACATTTGTGAAGACAGCGATAACTCCACAGACAACAGGATTTGTTATGAACAAAGATGTTGCCAGCTTTCTGAACAGAAAAGTAGATGGTGGCATTGTCAGGGGAGGGCAGTAAACTCTGTGAAGAGCAACAGATTTTATAGCATGCATCATTAAACATGGAAAAAACAGATTTGAGGCTATAAGGCTCTGTTTCCACTACTGCGAGTTGTTATGCAACTTGACACGTGAAATCGCATGAAAGTCAAAATCCATGTATTTCAATGGTCCCCGTTCTAATTGGTGAGACTCAAGTTGCAGCGACTCCAAAAAAAGGTTTTTGTACTACTTTGTTCCGACTTCGGTGCAACTTGTTCTTCCAAGGTTTTCCCCAGTCGCATGTCATCACATTAAAAATAAAATCACATTGCAAAGTCACACAGTAAATTGCATGAATTTGGGGTTCGCAATCGTGGAAACCGAGCTTTAGCTGATACTTTTTTTATTTGCATTAACATACAAATTTCCAGGACACGCTGGGTACTGGGACCTTGAAGAAGGGGGACGCACCCCGAAAGTATCACGGACAGTACTCAATTGTTTCTGTCGCAAGTGCACGATCAATCAGGCATAAGCCTCCTGAGGGAGCTAAGTCTGAGAATGTTTCTTTTGTTAATAGAAAAGAGGAATTGATTAAGGAAATATTAATTACTGATCAGACCAATATGAATACATCAGATATCTTATAAAGAAAAGTCAGAGTTTTTTATCATTGAAAAAGAGGGGTCTCTGGACACACAATGCTTTATTTTCCACACATAAATCGCTCTGGTAGCAGGGAAACGAGATATATACAGGGCCAGGATTAACATTATTATTATTATTATTATACAGGATTTATATAGCGCCAACAGTTTATGCAGCGCTTTACAATGTGGGGGGGGGGGGGGGGGGGGGGCAATACAATACATTTCAGTACAGAAGGAATAGGAGGGCACTCCTCCTACTTAAAAACATCTTATTTACTGTTACCACCAAGCAGACATAATGCCAATCACATGACCAGGAATGACAATGATTGGCTTCTAGACATACTAGGGGATGCCAGATGTTGAGGGACACCGTGACCATGAGGAAGCAGTAAATGGATACGTCCTGGCATACCTAAACATAATAATGTGACAGAATGCAGATCTTCCAGTACCCAAATAAAGATTATATCACAAAATAATACTACAAAAGATAATCAAAAAGAGAGCACAGGATTAGCACACTATATAATGACACACACTCAATACATATACACTCACTGGCCACTTTATTGGGTCTATTAGATTTGTCGACTGCACATCCCATGAGGCCAAGCTCCACATTCCACCACATCCCAAAGGTTCTCTGTTGGATGAGATGTGGTGAGTGGTGGAGGTCATTGGAGGACAGGGACCTCATTGTCCAGCGGTGAGATGATTTGGAGCTTTGTGACATGGGGCATTATCCTGCTGGAAAGAACCATCAGAAGATGGGGACACTGGTCATAAAGGGATGGACATGGTCAGCCACAAAATCAGGTAGGTCGTGGTGATTAAATCATGCTCACATCGGTACTAAGGGGCCCAATTGTGCCAAGAAAATATCCCCCCCACACATTAAACCCCCACCACCAGCCTGAACCGGGTGATACCCCATCTCCCACACCATTACACCCCCGCCACCAGCCTGAACCGGTAATACAAGGCAGGATGGATCCCTGCACCAAATTCTGACCCCACCATCTGAATGTCGCAGCTGAAATCCAGACTCATCAGACCAGGCAACGTTTTTCCAATATTCTATTGTGCAATTTGGTGATCCTGTGCCAGTTGTAGCCTCAGTTTCCTGTTCTTAGCTGATGGGAATGGCACCCGGTGTGGTCTTCTGCTGCTGTAGCCCATTTGCTTCAAGGTTTTGATGTGTTGTGCATTCAGAGATGGTATTCTGCATACTTTGGATGTAACAAGCGCCGATATCAGTTACTGTTGCCTTTCTATCGTCTGCCCATTCTCCTCTGACACCAACAAGGCATTTTCCTCCCACACAACCGCCACTCACTGGATATTTTCTCTTTTTCCCACCATTCTCTGTAAGCCCCGAGAGATGGTTGTGTGTGAAAAAATCCCAGAAATACTCCAGACCAGCCCATCTGCCACCAACAACAATGCCGCATTCAAAGTCACTTAAATCCCCTTTCTGAATCGTCTCCATTCTGATGCTCGGTTTGAACTTCTCTAGATGCCATAAATGCATTGAGTTTCTGCCATGTGATTGGCCGATTAGCAGTTTGTGTTACCCACCAATTGCAACAGGTGTACCTAATAAAGTGTGTCAGTGAGTGGGATAGGAGAATAGAAATTCATAAAGTATTGTTGACAGTACACATAAGTAGCAAAGTTGACTTACATGAGTTTAAGGGGGTTGTAAAGGCTCGTGTTTTTTCACCTTAATGCATCCTATGCATTAAGGTGAAAAAAACATCTTGCAGTCTGGGCCCCCTAGCCCCCTGTTTTACTTACCTCATTCCCGAATTTCCATCAGTGCTCCCCTGCCCTCCCTCTCTCCACGGGTTCCTGGTTCTTGATTGGAAAGATTGATATCAGCGCAGCCATTGGCACCCACTGCTGTCAATCAAATCCAATGATGCCGGGGGCTGGGGCCGAGTCCTGCATACAGTCTGTATGGACGCAGAATGCTGGACTCAGGAGCGCCCCTGCAAGGTAACCCCCTCGGGAGAGCGCGTCTCCAAAGGGGTTATCTAATGTGGGGAAATGGATGTTCGGGGGCCACTCCGTGGAAGACTAGCTGCACAGTGCAGGTAAGTATGACATGTTTGTTATTTAAAAAAAAAAATTAAAAACGATCCTTTAGTATCGCTTTAATGCAAAAAGAAAACGGTTACAATGTAAGATGGATACAGAACACAAGGAGAGTAGATTCCCCACAAAAGACCCCAAGGCATGGGGCAAAGAAGTGGGATGGGGTCTGAATATATTGACTTTTTGGGGGTTGCTCAGAAGAAAACTGGAAGCACACAAATCCAAAAAGAAAAAAAAGAAAGAAAAGGCAACAATGTAACTCTACAAAGCAAGTGTTATTTGACGATATACGAGTGGTTAATAAACGTTGCATGGATGGGATTCTAACTCCCCTCTCTGGAAACCAACCAAACTGAAATTTAAATTCCTCGCTGGTCCATTAAGGAGGTCAAGTTACCATAGGGCTAGAGCCGCAGACCGATCGTAACAATACGCCGTACCCAGCGCCAGCCCGCTCAGCGGAGCCGAGATACAAATGATAAAGCGATTGTGCAGAGGGGGGAAATGTGGCGGACAGCTGTTTTCACGGTGAGAAAACACTTCGCTCGATGATAGACTGAACACTGTATAAACTCCACGCTGGAAGTTATATAAACAGCAGGTGGGTTTATTGCAATAAATGGACTCATAGTTAATGAAGTCCAGAATTTCAGTCGCCTCCTAAAAAAAAAAAAAAAAATTCTCCTACAGCCTGGAAATCTCTGACAACTGCAAAACATTGCTGACAATTCCTCTGTGCGATTAAAGGGATACTAAGCCTCAATTACAAGCTGCTTTATGGAAAAGGAGTTTGAAGAACATTTGTCGAAATATGAATGTAATAAATCCAAAGATATTTTAAAATAGTGGGTGGGATAGTCCAACACACATCGCAAATTTCCTGTCCCTGCGTCCAATAGAAGAGAACGGCCAGCTGTCATCGAGGAACGGCTGATAACATAGAACATAGCAGTGCAACAACAACTGTGCATCCAGCGTGCAACATTGTATCTTCAATAGGTTACACAAGAAATATACAAACAATAGGCAGACTGCTACTCTGTCAGGGAGTAAAAAGATCTTGTGTTTCAGCTAAGCTGAAACACAGATCTCTCTTTTTCCTCCAGTGCATCCACCCCCCCCCCCCCCCCCTTCACAGTTAGTGCAACAACAACTGTGTATCCAACGTGCAACATTGTATCTTCTTACAATAGGTTACACAAGAAATATACAAACAATAGGTGTTACTTTTGTTTTTCCCCTTTTGTTTTTCCTATTATGGCCCATGGATGTTATCAGGAGCTCTTTAGCCTAAGGCTGCGTACACACGAGAGGATTGTCTGTCCAACTTAGTCCGCTGAAACGTGTTTCAGCGGACAATCCGCTCGTGTGTGGACTTCAGCGGAATTTTTCAGCGGACAGTCTGGCGGACTAAGTCTTTCGGAATTTCCGTAATACAGTCCGTCCAAACTTGGTTTCAGCGGACAGTCCGCTCGTGAGTAGGCAAGTTGGACGGACTAAGTATGGCACATGCTCAGAAAGGATTTACACGGCCGAAGGTTGCATTGCAGTGTATTGGACGTCGTATTTCTAGTCCCGTCGTACGTGCTGTACACGTCATCGCGCACGCTTTCAGCGGACTGTCTGTTCATCGTGTGTGGTCAAGTCCGTTCATTCAAAAGTAGGACGGACTGTCTGTCGGATTGTCTGACGAACTTAGTTGGCCAGACAATCCGCCCGTGTGTACGCGGCCTAAGATGTTGTTTTCTTAAGGTTGTTTGTTGGTTTAACCGCTTAGGGACCGCCCACCGCAAATATACTGCGGCAGGGAGGCCAGGCTGCACAAGATCGCATACCTGTACGTGATTTCGTGCACACCATCTAGGGGCACACGCGGTGACGCTCCCGCTGCGATTGGACACAGTGGGAGCCAATCAGCGGGTCCAGCAAGCTTGATGTCCGCCAGGACCTGCCAATCATTCGGAGGAAAGGCAGAGCGGCGGTCTGCCGATGTAAACAAGGCAGACTGCTATTCTGTCAGGGAGTAAAAGAGAGATCTTGTGTTTCAGCTAAGCTGAAACACGGATCTCTCTTTTTTTCTCCAGTGCATCCACTCCCCCCCCCCCCCCACACACACGGTTAGACTGATTTCACACTGGGGGCACTTTACAGGTGCTGAAAATAGTGCCTGCAACGCGCCCTGAAAGAGCCGCTGCTCTGTCTCCAGTGTGAAAGCCCTTGGAGCTTTCACACTGGAGTGGTGCGCTGGCAGGACACAAAGAAAGTCCTGCTAGCAGCATCTTTGGATTGGTGAAGGAACGGTGTATACACCGCTCATTCGCCGCTCCTGCCCATCCAAATCAAAGGGGCAGCTGCAGCAGCGCTTTGCTGTAGTTTTAACCCTTTCTCAGCCACTAGCAGGGGGGGTAAAACCGCCTATTACCGCCGCTAAAACAACAGTAAATTAGCGCTAAAAATAGCGCAGTTTTACCGCTTATGCCGCTCCTGCCCCAGTGTGAAAAGAGGTCTTAGAAAGCATTCCTGGGAGCACACTTAACTCTTTGAACGCCTCTGGTGTTAACCCTTCCCTGCCAGTGTCATTTATACAGTGACAGTGCATTTTTTTTTAGCACTGATCACTGTATTGGTGTCACTGGTCCCTTAAGTGTCACTTAGTGTCAGATTTGCCTGCCACAATGTCCTGCTAAGAATAGCTGATCGCCACCATTACTAGTAAAAAAAATATATAAAGAAAAATAAAAAGTCCCTAAATCAATCCCATAGTTTGTAGATGCTATAACTTTTGCGCAAACCAATCGATATACACTTATTGTGATTTTTTTTTATTTTTTATTTTTTTACCAAAAATACGTAGCAGAATACATATTGGCCTAAATTGATGAAGAAATTAAATTTTTTTATGGGAATGTTTTATAGCAGAAAGTAAAAAATATTGTGTTTTTTTTTTTTCACAATTGTGAGTCTTTTTTTTTGTTTATAGTGCAAAAAAATAAAAACCACAGAGATGATCAAATAACACCAAAAGAAAGCTCTATTTGTGGGGGGGGGGGGGGGGGGGGGGGGAAGGACATCAATTTTATTTGGCTACAGCGTCGCACGACCGCGCAATTGTCAGTTTAAGCCAACACAGTGCCTTATCGCCAAAAAAATTGGCCTGGTCATGAAGGGGGAGGGGGTAAAACCTTCCAGAGCTGAAGTGGTTAAGGCAGGAAAACGTTCCCCGCGCCTGTCTTTCGTGGGGGTCTACGGAATTATACCGTCCTATTGCCTTTTTTCTTATTACATCAGGCCTACACACTGGGGAGTGAAATAAGATTCCCCTTAAATTCAAGATGCAGTCCAATTTTTAGGAAGCCACTTTGAGAATTACAATTTCCACGGCGAGGGGATTCTGTAAACCCCTCCCCCCGGCTTGTGTTACATGTAGCTGCGTACTGCAAGTCCTGTAACTGTCCCCGATAGCTGAATAAAAAAAATAATAATAATAATAATGTAAAATAATAAAAACTAGAGAATAAATTCCACCCAGACCATCTTCTAATGAAGAGAATTGGATCCCTAAATCCATT